>NW_010390925.1:3621-12298 GCF_000710305.1 Buceros rhinoceros silvestris | reverse complement strand
GCCCCCCAGCCCCCCCAACCTGGAGTCCTTCGCTTTTCAACTTTATTTTTTTAAAAAGCTTGGACATACAGCTGTAGGGCTGGAAAATCAGTACTCTACAGACTGTTTCTTGAACTGAAAAATAATCAAAATGGTTTATACTTCCTAGAATTTAGAATGTGTTCTAAACTGGAAACAAAATATTTGCAATTGAACTTGCTACAGCTAAGCATAGGTGCAGTGTCTCTTTCAGGAGCATGAGTTAATCATTCCAAGCCCACCTCATCATTCTGCCTTCTCACAAAACACAGGAAGCTATTTTTTAGGTGGAAACGGTTTGGAATACTGCATGTAGAAAATCCTGAAAAAAAGGGCCAGGTAGGATGTTCTCTGGAGAACTGTGAATTTTAGGGGTATATTCTCTATGAATATACAGTAACCGCTAAAAGCTTTCAGGTTAAGTTCTGAACAGAGATATTCCTGGGACTTGTGTGTATTTGGAACTCTGTCAAAGACTTTTTCTTCTTAAAAAAAAAAATCAGTTTCCTGTTCTGGAGGAAAACCTTCTGAAAGTAAATCTAATTTACTATGTTGAACATCAAACTTCTTGAAGTATTGCCTTGGAGCCCTGCATTGTGTTTTCATACACAGTGATCTTCACTGAAACCAGCCTATTCTGCCCATAGCAGCTCTATTTCTTTAATCCATGAACTAGAAAGAGTTAATTTAGAAGTAAAATATATTACAAACCCTCACTGACTAATTTTGAGCCATACTGACATGTTTTTGTGACTCATGTTTACTAGGCTGTTCCATTTAGCACTACTGTTTTATTAAAAGGTGGTAAATGTCTGATAGTTCAGGTCTCCTGTGTGCAATACATAGAGTTATATATAGATTTATACGTAAAATATGCATGTGGCGTTATTCCCAGCCATGAACTGGATTTGACTGGGTCCGATGAGAATAAATTTTCATATGTTCTTAGTGCTGAGAATGCTAAACTGGTGCTTGTCCTCTTTTCATTTTAAGTCATGACAGACAATTACCAAGGGAAATTTTCTACTTAGAATTTATTGTGTTTAGAAATATTATTTATTTCTGTAAAGAAGATTTAATTAGCTATGTTTTAAATACAAGTCAACAAAATTTATGGTAAGTTTCTCAAAGTGGGACAGATTTTCTTAAGTTTTGATGTGTAAGAAAAATAATTTACTATACTAACGCTTGATTGTTCTGCTGTAGTTAATGATTTGTCAAGGTTGGTGTTAGGAACTAATCATTCATTATTAAAAGTCAGTGTGAGAAGCTCTAATTTGTCATGTGTAGCAGTGAATTAGGAATAACTCATCTGATGTCTTGCAGTCTCTCCACAACAAGAAAACCCTTCTATCTGCTTAGATCTACATGCATATTAACTTGTCCAAATACACAATCTAAATAATAGCAACTAGTAGTCTGTCCACTGTGAAGTGTCTGCAGATACATTTTTTACTCCTCCCCTTACTAAAATTACCGTAGCGTTTCCTGGAAGATACACTGGTTTCTATCTTTACAATAAAATTACTGCATAGTATTGACTGCACTTAGGGCAGGGCACCGTTTTTTACATAATGATCTTGCATATCCCAGGCTCTTGCTTTTTTCTAACCACCATGTCATTTTCTTAGCTATTTAAAAAAAAAAAAAAAGATGTTCAGAAGGTCCTGCCAGTGACCCAGGGATAGTTCACAGCTGTGTTCCCAGATGGGAGGTATATTAAAATTCTTAGTTTTGGTCTTTCTCCCTAAGACAACAGGAACAACATGCTCATTTGTGAGATGGGGAAGAATATCAGTAGAATGAGCAAATCAATAGCGTGAACTTCCCTACTCTGTTTACTGCTGGTAAGTGTTTAAGAAGCAATGTCTTCTGCCTTTAAAGGGGAAACCTGTCTAGAATTGTGGAATATTTCGTAAGCAGTTACCAAAACTCACAGAAAAACTTCTGAGAAATCTTGGACAACAGCCAAAACAGTGGAAAAGTTCACTGAGACAGATCTGGCAGAGCTTAGCTGTATGTCAGCTGCACTGGAATCAGGTGTGGGGGAGACGCAGGCAAATTTTTATGTTAGTGAAACCCCACAAATTTTCAAAAAGCTCCCGAGGTTACAAAAATGGCATACCCATGTTTCAGTGGTGGTTCTTTCATTTAGTAATTTGTATTAACGGCTATATTTTAATTTCAAGTAAACTATTAATTTTAGCTCTTCACTCTTACCTGCATGCCTGATTTTCAAGATCAATCACACTGAAATCCACACATATTCCAGACTTTAAAGGCAACATTACACTTTTTTTTGTTGTTGTTCTTAAATTCTTGGGCTTAACCCTTGTCATTGACTGATTTGTCAGTGTAATTCAGGCATGAACTTGATAGTGCCTGAGCCAGGTTTATAGCGACTGTGTAGGTGCACTCCTTTGTGTGAACAAAATATGCATGCATCAAATTGAGGCTGGGACTAACAAAAAATGCATCTTGTTGCTCTTTCTTTGTGGCTGTCGTTTTCCATTTTTCAATTTTCAGTCTTTCCAAACCAGAGGGAAAAAAAAGAACCATGACAGTTTGACTGAATATGCTTTACTGCCTATCATTTGCAGCTAAAGCATCATATTTTCATATAGCATTCTGCAAATAAAAAGATTTCTTTTAAAGGGAAAAAAGTCTAACATTGCAGGATCTGAGAACCCCTTTTCAGAATCTCCTTTTCTCGTGCCCCTTTGCTTTGTAGATTGGTATCACATCCAGGACCTAGTAAAGGAATAATCCGTGATTTGTCATATTTTGTAGCTTTGAAAGTCAGCTACAGAGTTCAACTCTGGGGACTTTTAGTAGAAATTGCCTTTTTATTTCTAATGGTGTAATTATAATTGCAAAGTTGGACATTCCTGTAGGACTGTAGGACTTCCTTAAAACCAACTCACAATATTTCTTTAGCAGCTTAAGAGAAAGAAGTGCTAACACTTTCTGAGTCTGTGCCAGAGTTCCTGTAAAACCTTTTTATTTTTAATGAGGTTTTTTCAGTGGTTATGTAATTCTCTAAATTAAGCGTAGGTAAAGAAAACTTCATTCGATGTATTAGTGTGCTTAGTTTACCCATTAGTCCAGCTGTAATTAACTTGTTGAAAGCTTAGAGCTTCAGAAATAAATGAGATTATTTGTTCAAAATGCCATCAGGTCTGCTTGGAACGACATTTAAATTATATAATGTAAATCAGTTTGACCTGCAAGTCCTCGTCATTATTTAGTGACATTTCGTACAGAATGAATTGTTTGCAGGTTGAACAGTGGGGTATGGAGCTTGGCAGAAAGCTGTAGAAACAAATTACCCTTTCATTTCATACACCATTTGCTCAGACATTTGTAAAAATGGCTTTGTTTCTCTGTAATAGAGAAGTGTCATTCAGTGGTTGGAAGCACATCAGCTGCCCTGGATACAGACCACAGCAGTTGGTGTCTGATGCGGGGAGGAGTATTAGAGAAAGGCGCAGGCGCGAAAGGTAGAGCCATGGTGGCAGTCCTCCCCCCGAGCGGCTGTTTCAGAAGGTAAACGCTCAGTAACCGCCACCAGCTGAAGCTCTCGAAGGCGTAACTGAGGATGGCAGACATTGCATGAAGCTCAGGGCCACCTCACCTTCCAAGCGTCTGTCCCCAGCAGTGAAAGCTGCTGCCAGGTTGGTGTGCTTGGCATCGCCAGTAAAGCACAGGAAGAGAGTGCCCCCAGTAGTAGCACATGCTGGTCTGGGGACTGTCCGAGCTGCCCCAGTAAAGTACGGACAGGGAGGTATCTGAAGGCATGTAATTTTCTAGAACTTCAAACATGTAAATCCGAGTCTCAGGGAGACGTGTGCCTTCCCCTGGAATACCCGCTTTCAACCTCCGTCCAGGACCCAGGCCCGTAAGCCAGGTGTTGAAAAGCGACTGAGGGTCACTAGATTGTTTTAAGGTATTGGAAGAGGAGAAGTGCTGGCAAAACTCTTAATAGCTGAGAAATCAAGAATGCACTCAGCTATGTGAGCGATTCCCACACTGCTGGGGAAGAGTGGAATAGAAAGAGGAGAACTGAACCCTGCATCCTTCTACGTTTCTGACCAGTAAGTTATGGAAGAAGGGCACTGTCACCATTTCCTCTGGCTTGCTTTTGTGAGAAAAGAGGATGCAGGCTGGTTCTTGGGAATGTTGTGGTGTTTTGTTCCAGTTTTGCCTGTGGTACTTGTTGAGGGGGTGTTTAAGAAAGTTTGATCCTCAAGTTTGCATTATATTGGGCTTTTTAGGAATCAGAGGAGCAGGGTTGCCTCGATTAAGGCCAAGTCAGGAGACGAGAACTGCAGAGCGGTGTAAAATTTGAAAGAATCTTGAACAAACACAGGAACAGACCTTTCACCCTAGTAGTTTCCCAGCCCAGGCATGAACAGAGAAACATGTTGAAGGTGCTTTGAGAATCATCATTTTCATTTAGGTTTCTAAGCTCTACCCAGTGCCTCTGTGATTCTAGTCCACGTTGTTTTCAGCTTAGTCTGCTGCAGATTCCGCGTTGAGTCCTAGCTGACAGCCTGCCAGGGCCATTACATTTGCACAATACTGAATTCCAAGATGAATTTATTTCTTCTAATGAAATATCTACTTTTTTAACACTTGTGGTTATGAATATTTAAGTAAAAAATTTTTCAAAGAAAGAGATTAAGTATTTTCAGACTTCAAAATGAAACTGGTTTTATCAACTGCTGAAAAACTAGTCTATCTGTAAAGTTAAACTGGTCTATTAAAAATACGATCTCTGTCCTTCCTATATGAGAGTGATGTACAGCACAAGAATTTTTAGGAAGGGTTTGTAATTAATTCACTTGCTAAGCGTAATCTCTTGAAAGGCGATAGAATTTAATACTTGTCTCTTAACATTTTCAAGCCGATCACGGAGCTTAAAGGCAGCTGAATGTACAGCTGCAGTTACAAAAGCTCCCTGAAGCGCACCCCAGAGTGTCACAGTCACTAGACTAGCACAGGTACCGTACGTGCAGGTACCTTAGGTGGATGTTAGGCAACTGTTCACATGCCTGTAATTTCATTTTCCTGGTTTGATGTATGTCTTCACAGAACTCCTGGTTACGAGTGCTAGAAATCACTGAACGCCATGACCATCTTTAATTAGCCTAATTATAGTACACTCTGTTGCCCGGTGTTTTTTTATCTTTTACCTGTTCCCTCTCTTTTGTCTTTACACATATTTTAGATTGTAAACTTCTTGGGGGGAAGGTGAGCAGAAACATTTTTTTCATTACGGGTTTTTAAACAGCCCTGAGATACCAAGACTGTTACTTAGATACCAACTCCAGACACTGGCTTGGAATTTCAGACGAGATCACAGTACCAGTAATAGTCAACATTACTATCTGGCATCCCCTCCACCCCACTCTTTGCAGCTGGGGTGACTTATTCCATCATTTCTCCCCCACAGTTGTCAGAATAGGAGAATTAATACAAACGTAACAGTTTTCTCTTTCCATGTGAGTGATGAATGCCAGGGCGGCAACAAGAAGTTTTGACATTCAGATTAAATAATCCATTTGATATGGGATACCTTACGTATCAGATAGAAACAAATCTAAGTCACAATAAGTTTCTTGGAGTATTAAAAGAATTAGGATATAGAAATTAACAAATATTTGGAGGCTATATGAACTATATGAAATATGGAAGTGCTTTGACATTTTCAGGATCATGCGTTCCCGAAATTTCCTCATAGTGCATAGTAAATTTTTTATTTGCAGTTAGAGAGTATGACTGTGATTTATCCATTTCATATTAGAAAAAACCACAGTTGCTTGAACAGTTTGCTCCCTGAATAGAGGAGAGGCAGAAAAATATTTTTTCAGTCTTTTTTTTCCTTCTGATCTGTAACAAACAATGCAAAAATGCCCCTACTGAGACTTCCTCAGACTTACCAACATTTGTTTAGGTCAAACACTCCCGACACAGCAGTGTTTGCTGGGAGCATGCAGCTGTTAGCAGGAGTCAAACTGTGCACCGGACGGACCTTAACTAATCACCCCCATTATGAGGATAAGAATCTGAGAGAGAGAACAAAGCAGGTAAGAGTATTCTGATTGATTAAGCTAATTCTTGCCCATATCAATGTCCCCATTCCCGAGAGCCTGTAACCCCTAACGGCACACTGCAGATGACATCACACACGCTGCTTGCTGAACTCACTCACTTTCAGATACACTTATTTCCAGAATTTAACACCCTCTCTGAAACTTGGGGTACTCTGGGCATCTGCTGACCCACTTCTGGCAGCTGGCTGTGTCCCAGTAACTGTACCGTGGAACTCAAGCTAGTTCTGAGTGAACCGGTGTGGGTACCGTTGGTGTTAACAGACGCTGCCCAGATGGGCTGTTAAATCTACACACAGTGTTTCCTGATTTGCCAGATGTCCCTTCAGTTCCAGAATAGCACATAACATTTTATATAGAAGACACCTTGGAAAACTCCACACTAAGCCAGGGAGATTTGGGAAGAATTTTCTGTAAGTTAGACATTCTGAGGGTTTTTCAGGCACGTGCCAAGGCCAGCATTGTCATGGTCAGCAGCAGGTACTACCGTTCATCGTAGTAGCCATAACATAGAAACTCTAAGCGGCTACTAAGTAGAGCATTTAGGTTTTTTTTTTGAAAAACATTTAATTCAAATCATACGGATTATCGATCTCAACTCTTTCTCCGGTTCAAGGTAAAGGAATCATGAAAGGCCAAACAAAACAGCGGTAGTGTGTCTTACAGCTCTAGTTTTCTTCTGTAGATTTATCAGATCTACGCCAAGAGATCTCCTGAAGACGTTTACAGAATACTGCGATCCTTTGGCACAGACTATGTGATCCTAGAAGACAGCATTTGTTACGAAAGAAGACACAGTCGAGGCTGTCGGCTGCGTGACTTACTCGATATAGCTAATGGCCATGTAAGTATCACGCAAGATTAACGAAGGAAATACATTTTGCTTAACTTCTTTTTGAAATACCATTACGATTCGAAGCAGCTTGGGTTATGTTCACTTCATCACGAGTGCAGGAAGTTAAATCTAATGGAGCCTTTGGACAGTCTCAAAATGACCAAATGCAACACCGCTTGCTTCTAGTGCTCAAAAGGAGGAATTCAGCCTGCGCAAAATCAGTAGGTGCTTCCTGATGAGCTTCAGGTTAGCAGTCTTCCCTCTCAGAGCGTAGATCACTTCATACCTTCAGATCCCGCACGGCCAGAGGCCAGTTGTTTCACTCCTTTGTGCCAGCAGAGTTTTCAAGCATTTCTGGAGCTAACCTGGAACTAGAGCAGACCGTGTAACCCAGGGCAGGCCTGTACCTCTGACAAAGCAGCTTTACCCACAATAGAGAGGAGATTATAAATCTGACTGCTTTAAGGTTGTTTTCTTCCTCCCACTGTTTCCTACAGTCACTGTTACGAGATCTGGCCAGCCTGACCCTCTAAATGTGTTGTCAAGGTTGTTTTTAGCTTCTTGTTACTGCCTGTCGCTGTGAATTGGCTAAAGATACTTCACAAATCTGTTTGATTTCATTACAGATCATGGATGGTTTGGGAGAGAACGAACCTGATTTGAAACCTTCGTTGTATCCTCGCTTCTGTGAGGAGATTAAAAAAAACCTGTCTTCTTATACCATACTCTTCACTAGAGTGTTTCAAAACAAAACTTTCCATGTTTACAAACTTGCTAAGCATAAATAACTTTTACAACCGTGGCTCCAAGTTCAGTATTTTAATGCTACAAACCACTTTAGAAGATGCAGAAGTTTACAAACATGTTACATCTGTAGGACATTTTCCATTGATGGTTTCTTCTTCAATTACTGTGATTCTCTTTTTTTTTAAGACAGTTTAATAGTTTTGATAACATGCTCAATGTTGCCAAAATTTTCGTAGATTCGTCAATAAATGCTAACAGGGACCATTCTGATGATGAAGTCTGACGGTCCGAATACCTGGGATATAATTGTTTTCCCATTTTAACTGATGGGAAGACTCACAAAACGAGCAGCTTGCGTGACCGTTGCAGAAGAGCCAGCCTATGAAATTCTGCTCGGCAGTTTGGATTTCTGATATAAAATGATGGAAATTCAGTGAACGCAGGCCATGCTGCTCCTGCACTGAGTACGCATTATCTTTGTGAACCCGAAAATAGTCAACAAGAGTTAAGTTTTGTCTTAGGATCTGACCCTCTCTGACAGATCCTTGTGCTCTTTCAGTGCCTCTCTTTTGAATCCTCTGGCAAGGTATGTGGATAGGAGTTGCCAAGCTTGTGGGTGTGACTGCAGAATCAGAAAACAAGTCTGGAGAGTAAGACTTTAACCATTGTCCAGTGCTTTTAGTGATACGGAAACATACTGCTTTAGAAGGTGAATTAATTACTGACGGAGTGTTAGGTGTTTCTAATGAGAGTAAAGGTTGGAGCACGCTTGATACATGTTGCATGTTTGTATCCTTGTAAAATGCTCAGAACAAACAAAACCCCAAATTTCTCAGCTCGGATTCTCACACCACTATTTACTGTATTTGCCTTCTGAACTATGGGGGTTCCTTTTTCTCCCCGTGTGAATTCCAGTAGGACACCAAAACCGAACACTGCCAACCTTACAGAAGGGAACTTCCTC
>NW_010390925.1:0-3514 GCF_000710305.1 Buceros rhinoceros silvestris | reverse complement strand
AACCTTACATAAGTTAACTTCCTCTCCAAAATCAGCATGAAACTTCGGTTTTCAAAATATGTTCAGGTATTGGAGCTTCGCTTTACATTATGTCAGACACAAAACTATATATTTTAGCGCAAAATCATTGTCTTCGCTTTTTATCCTAAAAAACAGACTACAGTTGTTTTAATTGACTTAGAAAATTAAGTGAAGACAGGCCTCGCTCCTGAGAATTCTGTGGTTTGTTTGTACCCTTCCTCTTTTTACCGGCTAGAACTTAGTGACGTGCGTTGACTTCCTAAACGCTCTGTAGATACGCTTTCGCTGTGTTTTAATGCTGCTTTCGTTTTATATAGAAATTAGAGTTTAAATCTGAGTGACAGTCTTAAGCGTACTCTCCAACTTTAAGTAGACATCCGCTAGGATCATTTGTTTCTTACAAAAAACAGAATTGTAATAATAAGTGCCTCTAGGCCACTGGTGAATTAACATTTGAACACCTAGAAGAGTGTTTGTGGCCTGTGCAAATAACTCACTTACAATAATTACCACTGCAATTAATGTCTAATGATGAGAAACTTAAAGTGCCACTGATAGCAAACTCCACATTTAATTCAATCAAGGTGTGTAACGAGATTAGCTTTCACAACTGAGCTGTGTTCCCCCTCCAGGTGATTTGAATGTTTTCCCTTTGCAGTTGTGCTGATGTAAATTCCTGAAGAGGCGGAGATGGTTATGTCACACGCTCAAACAATCTGATACCAGTAAGACTCATCAGACAGTGTGCAGCATCTTGCTGCACTTCCACGTTAACACAAGAGGAAAGTGTGCTTCAACCAGTGTCTTTACACAGACACTGGCGGGAGCTGGTTGTGAAACAGCAACGGAAACTCCTGCCTGGTTTCGAGCCTGTACCCCTTCATGAGGCTGGAGACACTGCGGGTAACCTAATGCAACAACAGAACATTTTAATCAGAATTAAAACTTCAAGTAGGCCTGTAGCGATGCATGCCTAAGCAGGGCTCCGTGAACCCCTCGGTGAGTGCCTTACAGTACCTGAAAACAAGCACACGCAAGGTGAAGTGTGTCTGGGCTGAGGGGTCTTACTCCAAGTGTGGTTGTATCGTCCGTTAAAGGTGTGGTAACTTTCCTGTGGTGGAAAGGAGAGATCCCCCGGTGCAGCGGTCCCCGAGCGTTCTCAGAACTTACTTGTAAGTAACAGCTGAGACTAAGAAGTCCTGACTTATCTTTAAATAGACTTTTCAAAAATACAGTCTCTAATGTTGCCAAAAGCAAAATTCAACCTTTTCACAGAAAATATGAAGTGCCAATTATTTTGGTTTGTTTTTTTAAAAACAACATTGGACCCCAAGCTAGCCTTGATCTTGGGAAAGCGTGAAACCAGTGGCTGTTACCATCCAGAACCCCCCCAGGAACACAAACATCCCCCACAGGAGCACACCAGAGATTTGGAATATTAGATACAGAGCCTTCTGGAGATTGCTTAACTCTTGCAGCCCACAGTCTTTCAAGCCTGGGTAGCTTGTGACACTCCTCCAGCAGTTCCTGTATCAGAAAGGTTTAGTGCCAAGGAGAAGGGCACGTTTCGGTGACGAGGTACACAGCATTCAGCAGACCCGTCTCCTCAAAACAGCAAAACAGAACGAGGGACAAGCCCACTCGCCAGCTCCGAGGAGAGCAGCAGAGGCACCAGCACAGCCCTGGGGCAGAGGGAGCAGCTGCTCTGGCCCCCGTTTAAAGGCCTTCCCCGCAGAGCAAAGCACGCTGCGCTGTGCCCAGAGAGGTGGGCCCTGAGAGTCCCAGACTGCTGGGAGGTAGATGGTGTTTTGACTGTCCAGTTTATCTTCCCCATTTCCCAAGTCTTGCTGGGATCTATATTCACTGCATTAAAACGCTACAATTTAAAAGTAACTTTTACCTGTTCCTGAACTCCATCATCGCGATGCACCTTATTTCCAGGTGATTGCCATGTCACTGTGTCCTTGCACTCAGTAAGATCCACCCCCAGCAGCAGCCCTGGTGGCAGTGCAGTTACCTGACAAATAACGAGCACTGGGAGCGGCACCACCGTGACCTCTCCTGTGTGTTACCTGTTGTCCCCAGGGCTGTTCACGCTGCACACTCTCAGAGGAGCTGTGGTACGAGTGGTACGAGGAACTGCCCTGAGGTAGCAGAGACAGAAGGTGATCGAGCAGCCAGAATGTCTTTAGGGGAGAGAAGCCTCTGAGGTCCCTAAGTATATTTTCATTTCTTGTTTCAGTGTTCTGCCGGTGAGATCTAACATAGTTATTTTATAATACGTTGTTGTAAAGAGATGTTATGACTATTGTATACTAAATAAATTGTGTAATTTGGAAGCCACTTTACTGCTTGGTTTATGCCGGGATGGATTGAGAAAGGTGCCGTTGGGGAACCGGCTTCCTTCAGTCCATGGGGCGGGAAGCAGCGTGTTTTCCAGCAGGAAGTTTTGCCTTTTCTCCAGCTTGTTACAGTGCTTGTATGTCACTGGCTTTTTGAACCACCTTTGTGTTTCAACAGCTCATGGACTTCCCCATTAGGAGTTACAGGTGTATCAGCCACGAGTTTTACCAGGCATCACCCAGAACACTTTAGCAGGGTCAGTAGAGGCAGTCAGTTACTCAGTTTCAGTAAACTTAATTTGCTTTGACCAACAGGGACCTGTTTGTTTCCACACTGTAGCTCGGACTTTGGTATTTGAATGAAAAGAGACGTGCGTTCTTCGGCAGAGGCAAACTGCGCATCCGAGGCGCTGTACTGGAACTGGGCTCTCCTGACACACGGCAGCTTTCAGCAGTCCGCGCGTTCCTCTGGCGGGGAGACATGGGATGTGCAGAGCTGTGCAAGCAGCTGTCCAGGTCTTTTTTTCTTCTGTGGTGCCTGAGTGCAGTGACACCTTCACACGTGGTACTACTCCTAGAGGAAGGTTTCCAGGAGTTTTGTTCCCTAGTGTTCATTAGGTACAGACAGGACTTCAGCAAGATTAATTTAATTACTGGGATGCGACTGTAACATAGTATGCTTGCACGGAGGGGCTTCTGGGTTCCAGGGAAACAGGTTTCTCCTTACCAATAGCGTGGTACAAGCTGTTTAGTTAAAGCCCCGTGGTTTTTAGCATTTCTAGAGTTCCGAAAATACTCAGCTTACTTCTGTTCACCTAATCCAGCTCCTACTACAGCCCTTCAAAACCTGCTGGTACTAGGCAGTAGGTCAGTCCTAAGAACAATCAGCTTTCGTGTGGCTTAGCTACGTTACATACTCGGAAAGTTATTTCTAAAGGGGAAAACCACCAAGATTAATGTAGTTGACAGGCAGACAGATTAAATACTAATATCCACATGATTATTTAAATTTCAGACCTTTACAAGTATTTTATACTAAATAAAATGTTCTTACTACATGTTTAAAGTCTGTAAAGAACATGGAAGAAGATTAATAAAAGTACCAGATTACTGAAAATCCCACTACCTAGGGACCCAGTGATTTTTTTTTT
>NW_010390924.1:0-639 GCF_000710305.1 Buceros rhinoceros silvestris | reverse complement strand
TCTCTCAGCCAGGCCACCCGCATGCCCGCTTTGCGTTCGAAGCGCCGCGCCAGCTGCTCCAACTTCTCCTGACGGATGAGCTCGTTGCGCAGTGCCAGCTCCCGCTCATGCTCCGCTTTCTCCAGTTGCTCCCAGGCCTGCAGGAAGGTGGCACCAGACAGGGGTGGCACCCTTGTCCCACCCTGACCCGTGTTTTGTTCTGGTGGTGAGCCCCAACGTGACCCGTAGATGGGGGAGTGTGGCTGGAGGAAACCAGCCCGGACTGGGATGGGCCTGACCTGCCCCAGGAGATGGACCTGAACTGCCCCATAGGGACCCAACCTGCCTTGGGATGGACCCAGTAAACCCCAGGACTCCACCTGCTCCAAGATGGACCTGAACTGCCCTGGCATGGACCTGACCTGCCGGGGAGATGGACCCACACTGCCCTAAGACCTGCCCTGCCCTGCCCCAGGAGATGGACCCAACGTGCCTCAGGAGACAGATCTGCCCTTGGACCTGAACTGCCCTTCAGATGGCCCCAACCTGACCCAGGATGGGCCTGACTTGCCCTGGGACAAACCCAACTTGCCCCAGGAGACGGACCTCCCTCAACCTGTCCCAGGAGAGCCTGGGGAGCGAAGTGCCCCGGGACTCCAG
>NW_010390923.1:3077-6821 GCF_000710305.1 Buceros rhinoceros silvestris | reverse complement strand
CCTGGGGGGACATCCTAATCGTTCCAAGATTCACCAAAGTAGGATAAAACTAACCAGCCATGGCCAAGGGGGAAAACAGCTCCAAAGAAAGGAAAGTGACTGTCTCCTTTTGGGCATGACAAGCATGGCTCTGTCCAATCACGGAATCACACTCATTTTTATGTATGGAGGGATTCATACTCCTAGCTCGGCAGGCATTAGACATACACATAGTTTTCCCAGAAGGGGCTATAGACACTCACAATTTGCTATCTATTATTACTTGCACTTGAAAGATTTCTGGATATTACATTATACGCTACAGCCAAAGTACCTTAGTTCTCAAAGACTTCTAGCACTTGAGGATTTTCTGTGCCAATGCAAGATAGTTTAAAGTAAATCTCTGAATTCAAGAGCTAGATAAGGTCTTGCAGAGAAACATGCTCCAGCTCTCTTAAAAAACCTTTGCCACTCTGAGTTTCAACCCGATAGAAGTGAGAGCTAGCACTCAAGGTCAGAGTCCCAGCACACCACACACTGCTGTATGAACAAAAGAGCAACCTGAGTCTTAGTCCTGCAGAGGAGCACGTCACAGCCGTGCCCTTTCACCAGAATACCAGGCAGCTGAACAGGTGCTACCACACTGTTTCTCGCAATGAGCAAGTTAAAGATACTGGCAAATAGCATCCAACCTTTCCACAGCCAGCATCTTGGGCTGGCACTGGCAACTAAAGGCATTTGCAAGCAGCACAGATTCAGTAACTGTTAAATCCACCCAACACCACAATCTCACAACATAATTTCTTCTTAAGGACCTGTTAGTTTAAAGCATCTTGTGGATGCATTATCTTTTATATGCAGCTGATGCCTTTAAGGGAGGGGTCACATCAACATAGGAAACATACAATGAGCAAGGGAGGGTGCATCTTTAAACCAGTAAGATATCAAGTGAGCTCATACAAATGCCTGAGTTTAAAGGCACGTTTTTATAGACAGATATAGAGATGTGGACATAAACCAGTTAAAGGTACTTTGTCACTTGGAAGGCAACCAAATGCTCGTGTAGACGGCTTTGCACATTGCAAATGCGTCCTAGATCCACCATTATCAATTAACTGCTTTCCCTTTAGTCACTCTAGAGAGCTTTCTGCAGATAGGTGTACTATTTGCTTTCTCTCTCCCCCAAGATCTTTTATCACTGCAGAAGACCTGCACCCCTTTGGGAGTAAAAAGGCTTGTACCTTTTGGGTCATTCTTTGTCAATACTCTAACCATCGAGACTACAGAAATAACGAAAAGCTTCCTTCCCTTTTAACTCTGACTTTGAGCAGTAAGACCCTAATAATCTGTCCTCACACCTTCCCGAAACACTTGTACTTCATGGCTCCCCAAATGGAGTTCACCATACAATTAGGCATCACTCTTCACAGCTAGTTTAGTTAGTTAATCAAATCCTGCATTCTTAACAGCTTTTCCTCACCAATATTTACACACTCCTGCTGTAACCTTAAACAACCCAGCTGGGGAAAAAAAAGGCCTGATAAATCCTTCCTGCCACCCTCCATTACCGTATACCCCTGGCTTCTAGTCATATTTTCTACTCAGTTGCTGTGCTGATGTGACAGAAAGAAGACAAAGCAGAAGTGCTAGTTGAAAATGGAACAGAACAAGAAAACAAGCAAGCAAATATTTTTTATTCCCTTTGTACTCCTCTGGAGTTTATAAAGAGTGTGATCTATTAGCATTCATCCATAGAGATCTGGGTTGGTGTTTGGGTTTGGGTTTTGTTTTTTTTTTTTCCAATCAAGACCCATAACAACATCAATCATAACATTTGCCACAGAAACATTAATAGTGATATGCATTCGTCAGAAATCTGACCAAGCTACTGTTTCAGTTCACTCAGACTTTATAAAATATATAAACATAACTCCTTCCTTTTTTTATACAGTACTTCGAACATAACATCATTCTTTCCTGGCATCATTATTCAGGTACAAAATTATTTGACCTGGAATTGGAAATAGCTGATACTACTTGCTCTGATGTAGAAAAAGCCCTCAGATTTCTGGAATTTTTGTCAGACAGATTCAACAGATCTCTACAGAAGCACTGTCAGATGGCGTAATGGAGAAGTCCTCCTGAGGAAGGAGAGATATATATAAAATACTGCTACTAGCATTCACACCCCCAAGGAACTGAGCCACTTGTACAGAAGATTGTGATGAAGCTGTCCTCACCATGACATCTGTAGGTTTTGAAAAATTTGGAAGATTAAAATAACACTGTCTGAAGCACTGTTTATCACTACTGATCAGCAACGCTGATCAAATTGACCAGCTCAGCATCTGCCAGCAGCTCTCAGTTCATTCATGAATAAACAAGCAGCTCTTAAGTGCTTCATCAACCAGAGCTTGAGATCCAGCTCAAGAAATCATCTGAAGCAGAGTCTCAGTTGCATTAGCAGGTGAAGGTATAGGTGTGCAGAATTTAACTTAGCACAGACCTGATGATCGTCTGCAGAATTTAAATAAAACTAGAAAAATTACTAGCAAGAAATGAAACCTAAGCACTACATTCACTACAATAGAGGGGGAGGAATCTATTCATGTTTGCAAACGTTATCTCAGGATCAGTAATCAAGTGAAGTTAGTCACAAGTCTCTTAAAAAAGATGAAGTTATCCGATCTGCTAAGTCAGAGCATACCATTCACAGTAGCAGTAAAAAAACCCAGCTAGAAAGTATGCTGGTCATTCCTCCACTGCATGACATTTTATATGCTTAAAGCAGATTTAGTTAACTTTCACTGGCAGACAAAATGCATTTGACAATGGTCCAAAAATGTAAGATATTATTTAGTGAGCAAACACTTTGTAAGTCTTAAGCAGCTATGTCAATAGAAATTAATCCTAAAACTCTAATCATACCAAGTGATTAATGTACTAAGAATACACTCTTTTGCACAGATGTGTAGAGAAGACTATCTTTGCTGAAATGCCTATTTTTAAAAAGCATAAGCTAGGAATAAATATCAAGTTTTCATAAAGTGTTACATAGGCATCCACAAGTCAAGATGGGTAAGCGTTACGGTTCAGGGCAGAAATCGCCACTTAGGCTGTGCAGCACTCACTCAGGGTTGAAGCTCATCCATTTTATTCACTCATTGCAAATGTGAGAAAGCAGATGTGTCATCTGAGCAACACTGAGTAGTGACTTGTTAAAACACTTGAAGATTTGAAATTGCCCATCTCAAATTAAAACCAAAGCTATTTAGGTTTTATATTTCCAAGCAAGCAGCAATGAGAACACTTGACGTTCAGACACGATCCTGGGTGGAAGACTTCGCCACCACTTTGCAAACCTGCATACTCTGAAAAAGCCCTGAAGGGGGAAACACATAGTAACTCACCTCTTTAACAACCGAGGTCATTATGAAAACAAATCCTGTGCTTTGCTTTCCACACGAGGACCCAGTCCCTGCTGCGGCAGTGTTCGGAGCATTCCTCAGAGTGGATTCCAGGACTGCCTGGAGGATCATCTCTCTTTGTGATCTCGGTCACCCACAACAGCAAGGGTCACAGGCACAGACGTGCTAGAGGACATCTCATGAATGAAGCCCCATCAAGCTCTCTATTTTAAGCATAAGACTTCACATCTGACTTGCTCCCACACTCTCTCCAAGGGAGGTCCGCATCCCCATAACTACGACTTACAGCAAAATTCCCCTCGGAATGACACGACTGGGCATTTGATGTTTCAAAGCT
>NW_010390923.1:0-2978 GCF_000710305.1 Buceros rhinoceros silvestris | reverse complement strand
AGGGAAAGCAGCGCAACTCCTTGTGTGCAGCCTTTTGCTGTGGGCCTTCCCCTGCCCTAACACCAAGAGCTCCTCCAAAATGGACAGGTTATATAAACACACCAGAGCAAGGCATGGACAGATGCTCAATCCATAAATACAAATGCCCCCACACAAACAGTTTACCTGAGGGCTTGCTTCATCAAACTCAGTTAACACCTGAAAACGCTCTGACTTCACCTATCTAAAGCTTTTCCTTTAACTTCACACTCTGCAAGTTTGTGGAAGTTTAGAAAATAGCCAGACCTCCAGATCAATATCCTTGCTCAAGGCCCTGGGAGCAGCACGATGGAAACACAGATTTCAACAGCCACAGCCTCTTTTACAGGTAAAAAGGAGTTTGCTTCTTTGTTTAGATGATGCACCAGTTTATTTACAAGCAAAGGAAAGCCAACAACCAAGAACCTATCTGTTCAAAGTCTTGTTTTAATCTAGAATTGAAATCTAGATTAATCTAAAATTAAAAGAAGAGCAAGAGATTAAGATCTGCTCTCTTACAAATCCACACAGCTGACTGTTTGGTCAACTGGGTCTGGGTAACAAAAGTTTTTCCAAAGCCTGCTTTTTTAACTTCCTTTGTATATCCAACAGACATAAATAGCTGCCTTGAACTAGCAAGCCATTTTAAAAAGCTGTTGGGTACATTTCACTAAATTTTCATTCTCATTCAAAAAAGTAATAAATTACTAAGACTGATGCATTATACATTTTTTCCAAAAAAATCCTACTTTAAAATTTAAAAAATACCATTTCAAATATAATATTTGTCTCCAAACCACACTTTTTCTTGAAATCCAATCTCTCATTCGTGTTTTGGCTCTCAATTCAGCTTACTTTTGAAGAAAAACACATTTAACCTAATCCTTTTGAGAACTAAAGCTATCTTTTCCTTACAGGACAAGGATATTTGCAATACAAGAGGGCAACCTCAACCTTTTTTTGGTGGTGGTGGTTTTGGTTTTGTTTGCTTGGTTGTTTTTGGGGTGGGGATTTTTGGGGTTTTTTTTTTTTTTTTTTGAATAACATAAGTGATCTAATGTTAAGAATTTTTATTTCTCATTTCTGCCCATAAACTGAGAAGGTAATTACTCACATAATTATTGCCAGAACGTACCCTATAAAAACTTCTGTAATTAATACAAAAGACTGCAGTTAGCTATGTAGAACTGTATTTTAATGGTTACCAGCAGGAGTTAGTTATCAACTAATGCAAATGTGAAAAACACTTCTTACCCTAGCACAAACCCCTGCTTCCCAATGTGCATAATAAATGTACAGTAAGTTATATGTAGTCTTGTAAGCTAACCAAGTAATTTTACCTATAAAGGCTGAAATCACAGTGATAGAATTTCTCCTTTTTCCCATGTCTAAATACTTCAGAGGTGCCTAAATGTTATTTTAACAGAGTCACTCCCAAGGAACCGCTACATCACTAAATTCTTCACCTTATACAACCAATACCTCACACCACAGCAAGCAGAAGTGAGACCAGCATCTGAACAAGCCCTAGTTTCAAATAAGCTTTAGAGGGTAGATGAGGTCATATTTTCAGTTTGGCTGGGGTTTTGTGTGTGAATAATTTAAGAACATCTTTTAAAACTGAAACATTAAAGTTTTCTAGATCTGACATTCAGATATTCGACCTCTCCCTTTATTTCTTACTATTTTCTTTCAGTTTTGAGGGGTATGTTACAACGAACCATTTCTCTGATGGTCTTTTAAACCTGCCCTGACTACATAATCTCTCATGCAATTCCCACAGTTGTGAGCATGTGGTTGACTTCGGTGATGCGGATTCCTCCCACCCTCCCTTCCAGATTTCAGACAAGGCCTCAATAAAACCAAAGAGTGTACGTGTGAAATTGGCAAGTCGTCATGAACCTTTCATATACTTATAAGCCGTTCTGTAGATCCACTGTATTGCCAAATTACTGATCACTTCTAAGTTTCTTAGGTTTATTCCCTAAGCAATTACATCAAGTATTTTTTTCCCCTTTGAACTAAGGCAGATAATCACAAGCAGTGTGATTTGGTTTCAATAAAATTCAAGTGGGAAGAAAACCAGGTGGCTTAAGAACAGGTAAGTTACTATAGGCACACGACTACTACCACAAGACCAGTTTTAACACTTAAGCCAAGCTTAGAATTTATTATGAGTCAAAAGACTGCTGCCTCACAGCCTACCTCAAGCGTGGTTTCACCCAGCTCACTCCTGGAGACTTAAGTCATGTCCAGCACAAAGCGCAGCTCACTGCCATCGACACCACCCTAGTGTGCTGCGATGCCCAAACTCAGCCGAGAGTTCCAGCTGCGGAACACCATGCTGAGCAGACACAGCAGTCATCTGCTCGGTCCTCACACGCACCACGCAGGTCCTGCTTTAGCGGCACCCTGCTGCAAGCAGGTGGAAGAGATGTTCCTTGTGTATCGTCTGATGCTTCACTCTGCTAAAATGGAAGACCTGCGCTCTTCTCATAAGACAACGTGAGAAGAATCAAAGCACCAGCGCCCATCAGAAGGGTGCAACCCAAACTCTTATCCTAGCACCTTATCACTTGTCCACAGTTGCTACTTATCTAAGAAATTCAGGGCGCCGTAGGAACATGATCCACCAGACCAGACCAGACCAGGCAGACTCCTGGTCTGCGTGTCCAGCCTTTGGCCCATGCCTGGAGCTTTAAGAAAAAGCCAGAAGCAGCATCCAAGCTGCACGCACGACGGGAGGGGAACGAAGGGGACAACCTCTCCTTCCTGCCGCCAGCGACAGAGACTTTTAGCGTAAGATTTCAGAAAACTTAACTTCAGGAGCCTTTAGCGGGATCACTCACCTCACCCGCACTTCCCTAACTATTAATAGTTCCGATGCTTACTGAGGGGTTACGTTACGCACCCGCAGACCGCCTGCAGCTGGAACCCGCCGGGCTGGGGCGCAGAAGGAC
>NW_010390922.1:0-10692 GCF_000710305.1 Buceros rhinoceros silvestris | reverse complement strand
TATATATAGATAATATAATATATATAATGCTACCTCGTGAGAAGTAGCAAATATCAGCCTGAGAAGAGTGCCATGTTAACATTTGTCTGCTGCTCCAGCACTGGAGTTGGGCTTTTCCAACTATTTTTACTGCACCAATATTCATATACATGAACTGGCCCATCAGTAACAGGAAAATTTGGTGTAAACTCCATTTTGTAATTTTTCCCATAGCTTGTTGCTGGTGTTTGGTGCTTTGCTTCCTATTCCCCAGTCCCAGAGTTGGAAAATTTCATGATAATGTCAGTTTTCACTTCTTGAAACACCAACTTTTGAACCTCCTGTTTTCTCAAGAAGGTCACACAAAGGCAAATAATGAGAAGCTGAACAAATTTTTTGTTTAAAAAAAATTCTAATGATTTTAGGTTGACTTCATTTTTGAGAAGACAAAACATTCAACTGTCTAAGCTTGATTTAGCAGTATTTTCTTAGACAGACTATCAGACTAATTCTGTGTTTCAGATTCAATTTCCTATGTTAATATGTAGGTATTTGTTGATGTTGTTGCTGAAATCAGCTTTGTTTTTGCAAATCCTGGAGTTGAGTTATTATTTATACAGTTAAATCTGTAGCGAAAAACTTAAGAGCTACTATTGAGTTTGTAATGAACCTAATGCTATTGAAGGTCAGTCTAGTCACTCTGATCATGAAGGTCTGAATTATGCCCTCGGAGAATCCCTAGAGAATATGGATAGTTAAGGGGAAAAGTCATAAGGAATAAATCAAATAGAAGCAAAAGTAAAAACCTGAAGTTAAGGAAGCATGGAGCGGCTAAGCCTAGGGACAAATAAAAAACGATGGGGGTGGGAAGCAAGTCTACAGAAAACAAAAAATAATACAACACAACCAGAAAATGAAGATGTAGAACAGAAAGTAGAATGCCACATTACTAGGATAGAGCACAAAGTGTAGTATAATTCTTTCAGAAGACTCCTTTGCACTGTCTTGAAGCTTATGGTGTGACCTTTCAGGGCTTCTCAGTTATAGAAGCAATAGTTGTGCATTTACAGGTGAAGCTGAATCCCATTTTCCACCTCAGTCAAGAAATCAACCTCCCTGTTAAAGATAAAGAACTTACTGTACCATCTACAAACTAACAGCATGTAGACTCTGAAAGGAAGTTACTTTTCTTCTGTGTGAACTAAGAGGTGTAAAGAATAGGAATAAGAGAGAAATCAACACTCCAAGAGTAATTTACCAGGTAAAAGAAAGGGAGGGGGTGTTGAATATGTTTTTACACAATTAAATTTTCCTTGATTTTACTTAAATTTTTGCTTTGAGCTTTCATCTTTGCTCTAAATTTAACTACGCTTTCTCTAAACTTGAGATTCCCTGTATTTGTGCCTGTTGTGGTTGGGCTGACATTCATAGTAGTGATACCAGTGACAGTAGTAGGTAGTAGTAATAGTAATGGTAATGGTAACATCCGAATATTTTTAACAACTGAAATTCAAAATCAAAACCAATTTTTAACATCTGTATTCTTCAAATATTAGTAAATTCCCCCAATTTAACAAAGGGAAGACAGCAGTCATTTAACGAGTACATACCACTGTGCTCCCTTTTGTCAGAAGCTAGGGCTGATTTGTCTTTCCCAGTTTGACATCATGAAGAATAAACATACAGTTTAACAACAGCACCAAACCTAAGCACTAAAAAAAAAAACCCAAACAACCAAACCAAATCCAGACAAGTAATGACCTAATACTGACTTAAAATGACGAGGTTCCTAGATTTATTTTCTGTATTTCTCTTAATTTTTAATGTTTCTGCTCAAACATTGTCACATTTAGACCACACAGAAAGACTGTGCAGTCTTTTTTCTTTATTCCTCAGTAGAGATGAAATTGTCATCACAGAGCGCTTGTGAATGAGGTGTTATCGAAAAACGTCAAAATTACTGAGTGAATTGACAATACAGCTTGCTGAACGAGTGCATCTGTTGGGTAGCTGGAAACATTCAGATTTTTGTAGCTGTAATCTAAAGCTACTTGTCTGTCGGAGGACCATGAGGAAGAGGCTGACGCATCAGCTCAGAGATATCATGGTGCTCTCACCTCACCCAGGGACCTGGAGCTGGCCACAGCCTCTGTTGCCTGCAGCCTTTGTACATAACAAGCGCACTTCAAAGGCTGGAGGCCACACCGTAGTGACCTCCTCGCGCTGCTTTCAGGGCTGTGGGAGTGAGTGCTTCTCCTAGGTTCGAGTATTTCATTTCTTCAGCCTTTAGCACCGACGGAACCGTGTTAGCCTGAGCAGAGCAGAGCAGACCAGTGCAGCATAACCTCTTCTTGTCAGACAAACCGAGGCTTTTCTTCAACTTGCTCCATGCTCCAGCACGCTGTCACACCGATCCACTTCTGAATCCTTTCTAACTAATGGCAACAATTCTGCTGAACTGTCAGAGTTGGAGTTTCTGCCCTTTTTTCCACCTCTCTTTTCCTGAGCCATCTGTCCACCCACGCCTCGCCCGTGTGACACGTCATACAGAGCTGTGATACTCTGGTGCTGCAGCACCTGTATCTTCTCTCATTCCAGAACTGTTCTTGTTCTTTCTGTTCTTTAACTAATTCCCAGGAAAGCTGATTTTCGCCTCTTTTTTTTTTTTACCTTGTTTAATCCCTTCCATATCAATACACAGAACCGGTATAATGCTGTTAAACGTATGCGGATAGGTGATCTAAATGTAGCTGTTTGTAATACTCCAAAACAAATGATCTGAGTGGTTCCGGTGAAAAGCATGTGTGCCTCTGTATTGCTTGCCTGGTAGCCACAATAACAAACAGTGCTCCGTGTCATAGTGTCTCATCTATAACCCCTCGACCGTAACAGGCTGGGAACTTGAAAAGGCAAGTTTCCTTCCTCACTGGTAATATTCACTAAGTCTTATGGCTTTTGCTTTTGCATTCAATTTCTTTCTTATAAACTAGTGTTCAGGTATATTTGTATCTTTTAGAGGGAGATTAGTTTGAAAACTAGGCTCATCAGCACGACCAGAGAACTAGTTTACATGCCCAGGGCTAGGAAGCCTGGAAGGCAGGTACGTGAGATCAGTGATGCATGGGAACCAGAGATCCTGGGTATGTCATTGCAAAGCTTAGCTGACAAGCAGATTCAATAGATGGACTTTCAAGTGATAGACAGTCACATTGATGTACATCACTACATTGATATCTCATAATAAGATAAAGGTAAAACCTAGGAGATCTCACATGATTGGAAACCCTCACTGAAATTACCAAAGAAAAAAGATTTCTGATACCTTCTATTGCAGACTTAGGCATTGCCCTAAAATGTCTCTCTCATTGTAATGGTTGCTTCACAGGAGGAAAATAATAATTATTAAAAAAAACAAAGAAAAAAAAGAAAAGATGAAGGGGGAATGATATTGTCTAAAAGAAATAAAGCAAAACTCCTCAATATGGGCATCTGAATAATATCTGCAGTGTTAGAAAGGTTTCCATGTAGGACTAGGAAAAAGATTTGGAGTGGGAAATCTTTTTTATGATATCTGCTGTCATTTGGCTCAATTAATAGCTAGGATGGAAACTGGATGCTCAAGGGGCAGCCATGAAAAAGTGGATAAAAATGTCTTATTGATCTGGCAATGCTTCTCATCAAGAAGAGTTTAATGCATTGATATACCCAGAAGGAAAGCGTATTCCATTTTTCAGCCTGCATTGCACCTGATGGGATGGCAATTTAAGAAACAGATAGCAGCAATCATTAACATCTCTCTAAGCAACTTTTCAGTATGCATCCCCCACATGAAATCGTGTGGATAAAATAGATTTTTATGAACTGTGTGAAACTGTACAGAACTATGCTACAGAACTAATCTAATGACCACATGCTCAATAGATGGCAATTCCCATCTCAAGCACTCTCTTCTATTTCTGGTTTTAATTATTTTTCAAGAACAGAGAGGATGCAGGCGATTCATTGAAAGTGGTGGTTCTACTTATATTCACACACCTTTGTTTCTAAGAGAAAATAGACCAACAGAGACCTGAAAGCCATATCTAAGTCAAGAGAGAATAAAATGCCTCCTTTTTCATTATTTCTTCTAAAGAGAATTTCTTCTGAAGTAATGATGGGGCTGTTAGACTTAATTCTTTCGTGCTGTAGCATAGCAGCTTTCCCATCAGCAGTTATACCTTGTTTAATTTTACTTTTACTATTAAATCTAGAGGGGTGCAGATTTACTTCTCAAATGGTATAAAAGATTAATGTAAAATATGGTTTCCTATGGTGAAAGTCAAGTAGCATCCTGTGGTGTATTGTTTTCTGTGCAGAGAGAAGAATTGTATCAAAGCAGGGAACAGTACACTTGGACCAAACCTACATAATGTTAAGTTTCACACCCTGTTTAGATGACGACTGCAAGCCACTTGTGAATCACTCTTACCTCTACCTAGAGGTGCAGAGTATTATTGTTGAATATGCATTTGCTTGCATTTGCAATTGGATATAAAAATCATACTGAATGCTAAAGGTCAGAGACTGTTTTAACTGTGTCATGTGAATGTGCATTCAAAGGACTGAACAGTGCTGGGCTCTTCCCAGGTCCTCAGAACTGCCTCTGCTCCCTGCATGAAGAAAGGATGGACCAGTCTCCTCATGTCTTCAGGTGTTGGCTACAGAGAGAGTCCAGTAGAATAAGATGCTTAAATGTAGATGCGTGGCTCCGAAATGCAGACTGCAGTGCAGTAACTTTTGGTAGCTGTGCCTGTTAGGGTGAGGAAGGTAGACAATGGGGAGAACCTAAAGAAGATTCCTGGCCCTTGTATTTGCTGAAGAGTAGCAAAGCCTAAATGTGATCCCTGGGCAACTGAAACCTTGATGATACCAGTATCTATAGTAAGATAATGCAATTAAGAAAAACAGATTAAGAGGTAAAGTACTACCTTTCCAGCACACACCCAGGGAGGGATATGCTGCATGAACCTGCTCATACTGAGATTTAAAGATTTCTGCACAGAATGTTGCTCACTCAGTACTCCTTCTTTGAGTTGACTTCACACAGCCTGGCCCATAATGTACGTGCTTCTGGTATGCAGGGCAGTGAAAAACAGCTTTCAGTGAATCTTTAGTGAATGTAAAACTGTTGTTTAAAAAACACTCTTTGAAGACACCTCTAAACAAAAAAAAAATTAAAAAAATCATGTCATGCATTTGGAAAACTACCTTAAAGTGCTTCTCTATCCCAGATCTTCCTTGTAAACAAGAGCACTCACACAATGCAGATAGTTTTAAAAAGTTTCAGTGTCATTTTCATTTTATGCAAGACGTTTCTCACGGGGACACCTTTAAAAATGCTCTATCAATCTCTGTCAGTTTCTCAGAGCAGTCATTAGTGAAATGTCACCTTCTAAGTTCCTCACACTGGGAGTTTAGACAGCTTCACCTTTCGAAAATAAAAACATAATTAGTACACTTAGTTAAATTCACTTAAAGGTAGAATCATTGCAGAAGAGAGACAAATAAGTATGTTAAATTACTGTAACTATTGGGAGGGAAAAACTTCTTTTGTTTCTCTGAACAAGTTCAGTATTTGACTATTTCCCTTTCCCACTGGCCATCTTTAAACTTTTGCTGAATTTTGAGTAAATAGTCCCAATTCTGTAGTGTCTGAGGTCTCTGTTCTGCCTGCAAGGCATATTTATGTAATTAGCCAGGAGGTTCTGGTGGAAGACTGTTATGAAAGAGAACAGGCTTCAGAGAGAAAGATTTTGCAGTGAAAATTTAATGAGGAGTTTTTGAGTGAGAAGGTGTCCAGGGGAGAGCATCACCAAGATAAATTCTATATTTTCAGCTAACAGCTAGTAACAATACCTAGATAGTTCTGAGATACAGAGGCTGGAGACCAGGTTTAAATGGGTATTCTAACCAATTTGAGATGCTCAACTGATTGCCACGCTCCCTTACAGACCTTGGATTCCACAGTCACGCATACAAAAGGTGGAAATTATTCCAAGTTCACCTATCGTAGAGTCAGATGTCTAAGGAATGCTTGAGAGTGAAGCCCGTGTGTTGTGTTTCTCTAGCTGAAGGGCCTGCAATATCCTGAATCAGCTTTTAAACATGTGCCTGATGTGTCGTCTATCATACAAAAACAGAAATACCACCTACAATCACTTTTCTCTAAAGAGAAGGAAAACCAACACAAAAGTATTTCTTCATTCAGCTGGGGAACCAAGTCATAGTATGTTAGATAGGTGCTAAATACACTTCATAGCTTGGCATCATCAAAGCACTCGTGCACAGCTCTGTGTTATCGGTAGAGTGCTAAAGATCACAGCTTGGAGGTGAATGTTTAGCCAAGATCAGCTCTCTAAGCATCTCTAAGCATATATATTGCAGATGTTTAGAGCAAAGGGGATGTGCCTGCCATGAGGAGATACTTCCAGAATTAACAGTCCAGGGGGATTTGTCTTTCAGGTCACAGCTTTATACTTAAGAAAGTAAAGCTCGTTCTTGTTACGTGCTTTTGTGAATCAAACTGATGCAATGTACAGCAATGGAGATTAACAGAATGAACAGCAATGAAGATTAACAGAAGGCACCTGCGTATTCGAGGAAAATCTGTACTGAAGTTAGTGAAACAAGAGGTTTAGTTTTAAACTTCCAAGTCCCTGATTTTATAGAATTCTTCATTTTCTGTGCTACTGAACTTTTGGGGATTGACTTCTCCAATTTCATAATGTCTTATAGTTTTACCTCTTTTTTATAATTTTAAACTGAAATTTTGATGAAGCTGATTAAGTCATCAACTTTGTCTGCTAGGTACTGGGAAGAGCTATTGTACAGGAATTAATAAAAGATATGATGACACCTAGTGGCGCTGGAAAATACTTTTTCTTAAAATAAAGACAAAGTGCAACACTGTTTAAACTCCCCATTTAAAGCGACGAAAGAGATTTTCTGTTTGTGGTTATTCTTCTCTCATTTGAATATACAAAAGTGCAGTGGTTTGAAATTTTCTGTCTGCATTTTAGTTTTATTGGGGAGAAAATATTAAATAAAATATTGTTCTCGGTGCAAAAAATAAAAGGATTTTTCTCAGGTTTCTGTTCACCACCAGATCACAGTGACCTTTCGGAGTTCTACAGAAAAACAGTTATCACCACGCGTAGCTGTATCTCAGTAATGAGATATCAAGGCTTAACTGTCTGTCTTTCCTAAGAAAGTTAGTTCACTGTGATAGATAAAGAGTACAGAATTTCCTCTTTCCTTATAAGTTGCATTACAGGAGACAAAAAGGCTTGGCAAATGAATCCACAGTTCTTTGTATGTTTGCAACTTTAATTTCCGTAATATTATCTCTTAATGTGATCAGACTATTTGCTGCTTACAGTGCCTGCATTAACAGGTATCTAATATTCAACTTACCCAGAGTGTCAAGGAAGTAATTAATAGATTATAAGAAACAATCTGATATCAATTTTATTAGCCAATGTCTTAAAATGTACAAGCAATCATCAAATGAATCAACACCTAAACATTTAGGATTTGCCGCTACCTCTGTATCAGCTCTTCACATAGAACACGAGTATATTCCATGTAGCGATTAGCAGCTGGATCATGCAAGGAAATTTAAATTACCTTGGCATTTCTACTCCTGTAGCCTAAGGACTCTGCCAACTTTATATTCTTTTTTTCCCAAGAGTCTCTTGCAAATGAAAATAACCAAACAGAAAGTCTCCCTTCCCGGCTGTTCTACCAGTTGATGGTGACAACACTGTTCTCCGTAGGTACTTTAGATAGCTCGCTTTGCTAATTCCTACTCTCTTCCCACGTGCCATACACAGTGCTTTGGTCTCAAAGGTGTCCCTTTGGGAAAAGGGGGTAATAGAATGCATCTGTCCTTTGTCTAGTGGCCAGCCCAGCCCTAAGCCATAACAGTCAAGAGTAATCACAAAAAAAAATAAAAAAAAAAAATAAAAAGAAGGGAAAATCAAGATATTCAGGCAGTAGGTGAGAGGCTACTGATCAAACAATGGAATAAAGAACTAGTTATAAAATAGATAAAGGAGAGATGTGGAATTCCTTTTTATGGAGATTTGCTGGATTTTTTGTAATCGGAAGGTGAGGATATAGAAATAAATAATAACACCCCTCTTTGAATACTGTGTTTTCCAATAGACAGTGGATAATAAATCTGAGTTCATCTCCCTCCTAAAACCCATAGAAAACAATTTTTCTAAAAGAAAAGTATGGAGGAAGGTACTACATAATAGTATCTCAGTGTACCAGTTCTGAGGTGGATTTTCAAGTGCGACAAGAAATAGACCACACTATTCACAGGATGGTGCCACAGGCTCATACAGCCCAGGAAAAAGCTGCACTGCTGTCATCTTGCTTTTCGTTGTTTACAAAGGAGAAATAATTGGCTGCAATTTTCTCCTGCAGACAAAGATGCCATTAACACTTTTGAATTTTCCCATACATATCCATGATACAAAAGAGAAAAAGTCATAAAGCATCACATGAATGACATAAAAAATCTCAGAGGCAAAAAAGTGGTACTGTCAACAAAAGGCAGAAATTGGCTCCTTTTTCCTCTAAGTTTATATGACAGTTATCTTTCCAGCAAGAAGAAATATAACAATTTTAGACACTGAGAAAAAGACGCATGCTAACATTTTTGGTTTTAAAAAGCTGCATATTTGCTCTTTAAAGCTATTTCAGTTTATTTGAATTATGGATTAACTCCAGTTTAGAGACACTTCTCAGTTAAGTATTATGATGAAATATAAGTAGAAGGAACTTACTAACCCTTTTTTCCAGAGCAAAGATTTTAATCAATAATAAAGACAAAACCAAGCTCACTTCCTCCAGTCTCTGATTGGGGATTGATCATGCAGAGATAATGTATTTATGGAAGAATGTCTTTCTGGACCACGGAAACTGGGAAGAAGCAAGAGTTATCTGTTTAAAGTACCAATAACAAGAGTTAAGAGTCTAAAACACGCCATCATATGGACGGCTATGAAGAAAATTAACTCCATCCCAGCCAGACCCAGTACAGTTCTAGTAGTGGAGGTTGCTTCAGGAATATGGCAGAAGGCATCAGGAGTGGGTGGGCTGGCAGACCACTGTGCCAGGAACATGCCTAATGCAATATAGGAGAATAGTTCCTCTGAGTCAAAGAATCATAGAATTGTAGATTCACAGAATTATAGAATGGTTTAGGCTAGAAGGGACCTTAACGATCGTCTAGTTCCAATCCCCCTACCATGGGCAGGGTCACCTTCCACTAGACCAGGTTGCTCAAAGCCCTGTCCAACTCGGCCTTGAACACTGCCAGAAAGGGGACATCTACAACTTCTGTTCCTATTCCTGACCATTCTAATGGTGAGGAATCAAAGACAATCAGAAGTCACAAATCCTAATGTGGTGAATGTGTCTCAAGAGTTACAAAGAAAAACCAGGTAACCTTTGTATTCCTGGGGCACAGTATGTTCTTAGGAGCCTGACAGCAGGAGCCACTTGTTCCTGTGGTATTAACAGAGAAAATACCTCACCTAGATTTTCATATGAGATACCTCATATGTATACTCATTACAATGATTAATGTTAAATGAAAATGTACAGATTCATTATACCAGTGCCTGTATGTTGAGAGTGCAGAGGTGCCATACTCTGCAAGTGATCATAGAAGACTTTGGATAAAGAAAGTAAGAAGTCCTGAACAGACGTGCTAACGGATGCAGCATGCTCTAGTTTCTGTGGCCAGCAAGCAGGAGCAAAGGGGATTAAATCTTTCTCTTATGTGTATCTGTCCACAGATATTGAGACAAATATGGTATGGGTGTACATGTAGTTAGACAGGTATTGGCATTGATTATTTAATAATAAAAGAAACAAACCATCTTTTCAGCCCTATCACCCAATAACCTCACCAAACAAGAGACAGCAGGCCTCTCACTTCTAATTCTTTTAAGGAAATACAGAGAGTATTGACAAGTTGGCCTCTTTCCACTGACACAGAGGACAGACTGAACTGACAGATGCTTTTCACATTTAAATTCCATGACTCATGATATGGAAGGACAGGACGCAAGAGAATGCTGTGGTATAAAAATTAAAACCAAAACTTTAGATTTACAAGAAGAAACCAAATAAACTCTTTGGAATTTAGCTATCAAACCTCCAGCTTAAGAAGGTGAAGACTATGTGTCTTATATAAATATTTGGATCTTTCCATTGAATTAATTTGGCCATATGGTAATTTTTCTTAACCAAACCTGACATGGTATAGTAAACTTGGAGCAGTAGGATATATTAAAATTAAGTCTTTTGTCACTTACCATATAAAACCTAAAATATTTATTGTGTTACTAATATGTTTGTTACTAACAGATCAATGAATGACATTGAAAACAAGGGATACTCAGGTAAATTGCTTCACTTTTCTAACTAATTCCCTAGAGCATCAATTAGGTAAATTCTGATTACAGATGGCCTCAAAGTTTTAAGTTGCTTAATAAATAATAATGGTGAGACCCATTGATGATGTTGCAAGCAATAGGAAAAATAAAATTGTTCCATACTTAATATCATTTCAGAAGATTAAACTAAAGACAGCCATACTATTTTTAAATCTATTAATATTAATAATCAAAATATATTAATTATATTGTCTTTCCA
>NW_010390921.1:545-1656 GCF_000710305.1 Buceros rhinoceros silvestris | reverse complement strand
AGCGACAGGTAAGGCCTGCTGTACAGAAAGCAGAGCGGCTCACTAGATTGTCTGTATTTCACTCCTTTCTATGTATTTTCTATACATTTTCTGTATTTCACTATTTTTCTATGTTTATATTTTCTATATTTCACTCTATTTTCTGTGTATTTTCTGTATTTCACTGTATTTTCTGTGTTTCACTCTCTTCTATAATTCACTGTTTCCTATATATTTTCTCTATTTCACTATATTTCCTGTATTTTCTGTATTTACATTTTCTCTATTTCACGATAATTTCCATATTTCACTATATTTTCTCTATTTCACTGTATTTTCTATATTTGTAATTCCTCTGTTTCACTAGATTTCCCTCTATTTTCTCTCCGACTCATTTGCCCCGCCACTGCATCCCCTCTTCTCCAATAATTTCCTTTAATAAATCTCCACACTCTAATTATTTCCCGGTATTTCAACACCTCTCAAATCACCCTGCAACCTCTAAACCTTTTAAAACCTCAAGTCAAAGCTTGGAGGAGTTTCTTTTCAATCATTTAAAAATACATTTCCAAGGTAAATAGCGAAAAGCGTCTTTTTTACATCCCCATTTTTAAACCCCGAAGCCACGACTTCTTCAAAAGTGTTTTATTATTGCACAAATCTTTTTTGTGTTTATCCACAGCGGAATATTACAGTGACTATAAACCAGGAAAAAATCATTGGTGAGCAGGATTTTATCTTTATTTTATCGTCTGCATCGTCCGACCGCGGCTCTACCTTCTGCTCGTGAAGGCGATGAAGCTCCAACCCACCCCAGAACCCCCCGGAGAAACACGAGGGACGTTGTGCATTGCTCAATAATTTCTTTTCTTCTCGTTTCAACGGAATTGGAAGGTTTTTCCGCCGGCATTTGGAAATGAATCGGGGAATTTTCTCCTCCGGATCGTTCTGCTCAACATCTGCAGTGCTCGAACTTGTGTCGGGGTAAAAAAATAATCACTTTATTAATTCAATTATATGTTGCGGTTATAAAGTTGGAGGGAAAAGGTCATGCAATTAATTTTAATTAGTTTATCATATTTATATGTTAATTTTTCAGATAAATACAGTCTGAAACAATAAATTTGCACCA
>NW_010390921.1:0-354 GCF_000710305.1 Buceros rhinoceros silvestris | reverse complement strand
GAGAACGACCCGATGTTTCGAGCGCGTCGTCATCTTTGTGCCAATCACACAAATGAGGGTCGTGGGTGGCGGTTTCAGCGTTTGGCGCCAACGAAAGAAAAAAGGAAGAAGAAGAAAAAAAAAAATGGAAGCAATTTTGAGGGGAAAAGGAAGTTTTTATGTTGTCCTGGACGGTTCGCGTAGGCGGGGCAGCACACCCCTGAACTGCCTCCGAAGTGCTGGTTGTGTGGCGGTGGTTGGGTGATTGGGTTGTAAAGGGGTTCATTTTTATTTTGTTTTATTTTATTTTGATTTATTTTTAACCTTATATTTTATTTCTCTGAGTTTTATTTCTTTTGTTAGATTTTATTTCTT
>NW_010390920.1:1281-1984 GCF_000710305.1 Buceros rhinoceros silvestris | reverse complement strand
CCAGAGCCTCCCTCTACGACTAATTAATTTTTAATAATCTGCAGCGTGCTTGTTTTCAAAAAAAGTAAATTAATTTGTAAACCATTTGTGCTATTTTATCTGTCACTTAAGCTCCTGGGATTTGCAATTTTAATGCGTTACATCAGTTAATCAAAATTCTCTTCCAGCAACAGTTTTAATTAAACCCACTTTTGCTTTTTTTTTGCTAATTCAGTGCTGTAGCTGAAGGCTGCTAATTAGATCATGATTTTTTTGTTTTGTTTTGTTTTACATTCACCACTTATAAAGCTGCAGAACTGAGGGGAGGTGGCAGCAGGAGCTGTACCGCAGCCCCAGGGCTGCCCGGGAAACGGTGACACCAGGTCCGGCAGCTTCACCGGGGACGTGCCGGGCACCGCCTGCCCTGCACTGTGCCGAGCAGACACGGGGGGAACACCGCGGTGCTCGGGGCATCTCTCACCCCAGGAGAGAAGATTCCAGGGGCTGCGGGATGTTGGCTGAAGAAAACCTGGGGGTGTCATGGAGGTGAGCACGTGTCCATGGGCCGCAGGGAGGACGGGACTCTTCTCCTGCGGGGAGGCTTTGTCCGTGGAATACCTGGCAGCAGCAGCATTGGGGAGGGAGGTTTCTCCTGGTACCCAGCTCCGCATCCCGGTGAGACAACCTGCCCCACACACTGGTGCTGCCTCCGCTCTCTGCACAG
>NW_010390920.1:462-990 GCF_000710305.1 Buceros rhinoceros silvestris | reverse complement strand
GCTCTCTGCACAGAGGCGGCCCAGCAGTTTAATTTAACTGTCCTGCTTCTAAATGCCTGGGACATGAGTGACATCACTCCGTGCCCACGGGCTCCTGGGGCACACGTAGCCCAGCCTGCGCACCGCCCTGTCTGCCGCCACAGGATGCTCTCCTTTGGGATGCCATGGTCATAGCGAGTGTCCGGTGGCCTCCCACCAGCCTTGGGACCATGCTGGGGTTGGGCTTCTCTCCTGCTCTCCAAGGAGCGGGAGCAGCCTGTGAGCCAGCTGTGCCAGGGGTCCACACTGGCAGCACCGATAGCCCTGGGGGGTCTCAGCCCAGCAGGGGTTGGAGCCCACTGCAGGTGACTGGGATGGGGTCCTGGTCCAGCTGGAGCCACCTGGACTGGGCTGATCCTTCCTCTGCTGTTCCGTCGGGACATCTTCACCTCCCTGCCCTCCTCCCCTGGAACAGGCAGCTGCCAGCTCCCTCCCGCCCACGTGCCAATCTCGGCGAGGCCCTGGGAAATGTTACCGCACTGAATCATG
>NW_010390920.1:0-317 GCF_000710305.1 Buceros rhinoceros silvestris | reverse complement strand
TCGGGCTGACTTAGCAAGTCCTGTGACAGCTCTGCTGCTCCCCAGGAAAGGAGGAGTTGGGATGGGTCCATCCCAGGGGCAGTGGAGTCTGAGGGGGTGGTCAAGGGTGCAGGGATGGGGCTGGGTGTCTCCTGCCCTCCTACCCAGAGGGACAGGACAGAGCAGGAGGCTGCAAACTCCAGCGAGGAGCAGGGATGCTCCTGGGTGCTGCGCTTGCCCCAGGTCATGCAGTCCTTGCCTGTCCCAGTGCTGGTGCTGGGCTGTTTGGTTTCTTCCTGGAGAAGCAGCGTTTCCCCACACCACACCCGCATTCCCCC
>NW_010390919.1:50323-54775 GCF_000710305.1 Buceros rhinoceros silvestris | reverse complement strand
AAACCAGGAAGTTCAGCTCAAACCGGGACAGCCCCACTGTAATATTTGTGATAAAAATACTAGTATAGGAAGTTAAACTCTTCTTTTCCTGTGCTATAAATGCACGTATACTCTTTCATTCGATTCTGTATCACTTCCTATTGAAACCTTGCTCACTCTTGTATGAAACAAAACTTATTTCTTCACTTTGAAAGGCTTTCACAGCTTTTCCTCTCCCTGTATGATTTTTCAGATAACTACTTGATAAACTTTTCAGCAAATACATTCACACTGTCTCCATATTCACACTCTTTTCATATTCAGTAACTCCAAAGGCATATCATTGCTTCGCTCCTCATTTTGTATCCCTTATCAACAAAAATCAGTGTTCTATTATGAGAAAATTGAAGGCAACGGCTGCTTTCATGGATCTGTTTTTCTGTAGTACCGCTTTGCTGGTAGGAGCAGGTAGAAAAAAAATAGCACAATGGGTTGGAAAAGCAACTGCAGACCATATCTTGTTCTTCTCAAAGCATAAAATTGTTAAAATTCAAATTGTGGCAACTAAAAAATGGGCTTGGATCCCCCAAAATATCACTTAGCATCATGTGAATAGCTGTGGCCTTTTGTTGGTTTGTCAGCTTTGTACTGAGCCAGAAAAATGGCTGGCAGGGTGAGGAGAAGTTCAAGCAGGGACATTCACTTTGGATAAACCCAGAACAAAGTACTGCTTTAAAATTTTAAGTAAATGGAAAGTTAAAAAGTTTGCCTTGTTTGAGTGAACACGGAGCAGATCTACATTCCCTGCTCAGTTTCTGGAGGAAACTATTGGGACCCAACACATATCTTCCAGGCCTGGGGTTTGGCTGTGGGTCCAGCTATGACCTCCAGCAGGGAAGAGCCAGTCCTGTCCATCTCACGCACTGGGGCCATGGGCCAAGCCTTGCTTGCGTTCTGGCTTCATTAAAAAATAAAACGAATTTTCAATTCTTTCTGTTCAGAGGTGAAAACAGTAACTTGTTAGACTTTTATAAGGAATTATTTTTGGCTTTCCTCCAAATCGCCCTGCTGACATAAACACACCCTCTATGGCCATGGGTTCACAGGAGTCTTTTTGTGGTTATCAGTTTCAACAAGTCCTTCTCCCTATGCCCCATTTTGGGGTGGGGAGTGGGAAGTGGAGTTTGCTGCTTCAATTGAGACTGCATAACTGTTTGCATGGTGATGCAGTGGGCACAAGTGAAACACTGAGCTGGGTAGTAAGTCTCCAAAATAAAATTTTCCCAAGCCAGTGAGTGACTCAGTCAGAATGGCCACACAGACCACCTGCACCAGCCCAAGGATAGGGTTGATGTGAGGGCTTAGTACTAGTCACTTCCAACATCAGTGGAATCCATTTTTCTGATGGTTAGGTCATTTCTAAACTTGGGGCATTCATTTAGACACAAAAATAAGGTTTTATTATTTAGTTTGAGGCATGCTTTTTGAAACTTTGGACATCATGCAAATTCAGTGGAATGAAGAGAATAATTTAAAGCAAGCTGAACCACTAATTTTTATAGAATAATTTAATTAAATGATAGACCAAAGAGGGAAATCAAGACTTCTTGTAAGATACCTTTTATTTGAATTAATTCTGTGTGGGGGATATTGCTTAATATATTCATTTATTATATCTGTTAGCAGCTATGTGTTGTCTTAAAAAACAAACTGCGGCATAGGATTTCAAAAGCGCTGGCTGCAGCTGGAATTTCTATGCAGTGGTTCTGAGTTGTTGAGTGTAATTTTAAAAGGATTAGTTATACCAAAATATTTTGTTAAAAGGGACCATTATGCAAAAAGTTTTACCTGTGAAAGAGTCCTCGGAAGAGAGCTACCAGGCTTGCTGCTCCACTGATCAGCTTTACACCTTGGCCAGGAGATATGAAAGAGTACGAGTCCTCCACGCATGTTTCACAGAAGTAGTTTTTTTGTAATAGTGCTTGCCTTTCTGACCAGCGCATCCGGATCTAGAGAAGACTGATGTGTGTTACTACTGGAATAGACCTTAAACCAGTTGTTTTCTCCTAGCTCAGTTTAGAAGGCCAGCTTAGCTGAAGAGTAAGATTCACGTTTCCTTTTGCCATGAGGTCTGAGGCATGCGATCCAGTGGGTTTTGTTCAATTTATCAGTAGACAGTGAAAACCGTTTATTAAAACAGGCATAAGGAATATTTCTACAATTTATGAGCACATAATGGAACTTGTGAATGACTGTCTTGCCTCTTAGCGAATCGAATATGTGGCACAAAGATAGCCTTCATTCCTCCCATCTCTACAGCGTTTACTTAGAGTTGGTTGAGAAGAGGAAAAGCAATTCAGAATTTGGGGGTTTTTTTCCTATTTTTTATTTAGTCTTTTTATTTTAAAACAATATTCCCACTAACCTCTCAAGAAATGCAATAGTATTCATTTTGTAAGAAAACAGGTTAGCTCATATCTCTGTGGCTACCTCCTTAGAGAGCAGCTGTTTCTGAATTTCTATAGCAGGGAGGGCAGTTAAACTGAAAGAGCTTCAGAGACGCAGTGTGGTGACAGGGTATGAAGGGATGTTATTCCTTTGACTGCTTCCCATCATGAGTGATTTGCACACAATGTAGTCAGGCAGTAATAGAGTACATGCAGTTATTAAATGTCTGCACGTTTCATTGCCCCGTCCTTGTTCTTTTGACAACATATTCAGAACATTTTTCTCTGTACACTAGACACTACTTGTCATCACCTCCTGTGCCTTCTATCTCGGCCAATCACCTTTCCTTGCCTTCACCAATGTTCCCTGCACTGGAAAAGTCAGGCATGCCTGAAAAGGTCTAGAAACAGGTCCTCCCGCATGCTGGCGGTAAATACAGTCTGAAGGTTGAAGGAAGAACTGGGAAATAAGAAAGTTGCAACGCTTGGGAACATTTCCATTTCATGAGAAAAAAAGAGAGAATCTGACAGAGCAGAACGCTGAATGGGGCACAGAAACTGCATGGGCCACTGCTGTTCATCTTTTTTTCCAAATTAAAAGCAGAATGGCAGTTGAAGAAAATGGAACAAACCACACAGAAGAAGGAAATTCTTTTTTCAGAAATCCGCAATTGTATAATTTGATTGCCACAAAATATTACTGAGGATATTGGCTTACCAAGATTAAAAATATATGAATAATAAGAATATTAAATTATAGTGTTCAGCTGGAAACAAGAAGAAATATCCATTGAAACCTTCGCAGAAATTTCCAACAGAAAAAAAAAATGTCTTCTATCCAAAATTTTCTATTGTTCACAAGAAAATTTAAAACTTCCAAACTGAAAAAGGAATTAATACATATTTTCAGTAACATTTTTTATTTATTTATTTTAACAGAAGTGGAAATTTTCTGTGATAAAACACATTTCATCTGAGTAATATAAATTTGCTCATTGTAAAGCAGAAGTCAGCCATTATGTGACTGGGTTAAGAACAAGCAGGACAGATTTTATGTCCGTTTGTTACAACCTTCTCCCTAGCAGCTGAACACTATCAGAAATAAGACTATATGTGGGCCATGAGCTGCTTCAATACCATAGTTCCTGTGCTTTGTATTTAGAAAATCTTCTGTGATTCAAACATGCTCTGACTTCTATCCAAAAAGTGCAATATATTGTACATACTAACCTAACATACACATTTTGTCTTACCATCAAACAAATTTTAACTCTCTATCTAAATATCTGTCTTTTGTTATCATTTACAGGAACCGACGTTCACTTCCATCGGTGCAGACATAAATGAAGCTGAATAAAACCTATACAGAGTCTGTAAAATGTTACAACTGTTTTCTCCCTTGCTCATCCATTCCTTTACATGCTTCCAAACTGTACATAAGGATGGGATTTTTTTCTTAGTTTAGTGAACAAAACAGTTCTCGCATTTAAAGCAATGATTTTTTAGGAAAAAAAAGGGGTTTTTTCTGTAAAAATGTAGATTTATGCTTTTACAACTGACATTGCGGTGCTCATGAGGGTTAGAACACATTTTTATACAAGAGAAAACTACCTAAAGTTTGGGGAGAGCAACATTTTCCTTATTATTGGGTACATTGGGACTAGCAAAATCAGGAAAACCATGTTTTATGAGTTTAAACAAAAATCAAGGTTACATATCATGCTAAACATCACCCCATGTTTAGCAGTGTACTTCTGGTAAAAGGGTCTAACGTGTTTAATGACTATAACTTTGAACTTTTGGTTCCTTCTAAACTGTTATAAACTACGCACCTGATTCAGGGAGAATACCTGGTTACAGCTTTGTGCAAACCTATTTAAATTGCTTTTTCTCGGGACTTTTTATAGGCAAGCGCTTCATATACTGAGGGAATGAAATTGTATGTCCTATGTATTTATTGGTTATTCTGCAAACTAAAATCTCAAAGGATTGTCAAAACCATAAATTTTATTTCAGTGAACTAGGG
>NW_010390919.1:37982-50232 GCF_000710305.1 Buceros rhinoceros silvestris | reverse complement strand
AAGAATTTATTAATTTTAAGATTCTTCGCTCTGCAAAACAAAAATGGATCTTTAAGCCATGAAACTTTCAAGCCAATACTTAAATGACTTACACAGCTTTCACTTACGTAAATTCTTAGAGGATTTCTCAAGTGGAGCATGACTCAAAGCTTCTAAAGTTGTCAAAGGACTCCTCCTTTCCATTGAAGTCTCAGGTTATAATATCTCAGATTCCTTAGAAAAAGAAATCTTTAACCTCTTCTTAAAATCGCTGACCTGAGAAGTGTATTTACTCCAGAAGAAATGTGTTTCGTCCTGAATATACTTTCTTGGATGATTTACAGTTCAGAATGTGCAGGAGGTATAATTTATCATGTTTTGGTGGTAATCAATTCTGTCAGTCTTTGAGTAATAGTGAATCTTTAATAACTCTTAGTATACCTTAGCAGTGCAAAAAAATACTAGCTTCAACAAGTAATGGCTTGAGACAAGCCTGAGAGAACTTAAGAACTAATTTCTGTATAACTGAAATGTAGTTCTGATAACTTTTTACATTGCTACAAATCAGAACTGTTGACATCTAGCTGGTATGGTCCTTTCTTACATATGGTATTGATGAAAGCTCTAGAAAAAAAATCTCTGCTTGATCTTTAAGAGTTAGGATATGGTTGTTCATTTATTTGTTTATATTCTATTTTAAATTTACACTTGGATCATAAGAATCCTCTATTAAATTAAAACTAATGGCTATAATGAACAAATGAATAATTCAGAAGCCACAAACAGCATTGGTAGAATTCCAGCAAATATTTTGATGTCACTTAACATAGTAAAGGAGAAAACTATTTCCTTTTGCCCACAAAGAAAAATAGAAGCAATGTATAGCAATAAAAGTCTTAATAATGCAAAGGTTTGGGGGCAGAAACTTTATTGGACACTGACATAAATCTCCACTGAAGTTACCAGAAACAGGTCTGTCCAGTGATTTTAGTTTAAATATATCAGGACACCAATTTTATTAGCGCTTAAAAATGTTAAGTATGCATGTTCCTTGTATTCCTTTAAATCCTTTAGAACAGCTGGTCTCAAGATGAGCTAAACTAACCATTTAGAAACAAAATATTGTGGCACTTAGACATAAATGGAAAAACAGCACAATCTGTTTGGGGCTGGGAAGTGGACACAGACTTCACATGAACATCCTCATTCAAATAGGCCCAATGTGGTTATCAACGTTAGCTCCAGAGCAAAGCACCACAGATGGAGGATACACATTCTCCCCCTCCTATTGATCAGTTATTACATGCACATAAATGAAACATCATGAAAAAACATTAAGATAAGTTTTAATTTATTCTGCCTTTGTTTCTCCTGCTGTTTAACGTGAAGTTTTTTATTATGACATACCACATGCTAAAGTGCACAAGAGAGCATTTTTGATTGTGCAGTTAAAGGAACCTATTAGAATTATGAAATCATTATTTCTGGAGGATTCGTGCCATTTTTTTTATTTTCCTGTGGACAGCTGCTGGCTATGGAACTGAGGCAAATTTAACTCAGGAAAATATTCTAAGTAATGGAGCCAGAGAGGCTAAATCAGAGTGGTAAATATTGCTAAGCCATCATTACTTGCTAAATAGCTATTACTCATCTCTATTTTTTTACTGCATGCTTAAAGTTCTAAAGAGCCATTGCTTGCAATACCTTCTTAAATAAAAGAGAAGAATTTATCCTCCAAAACCACAGGAGTCTGCCAAGGTAGCCTTGAGGGTCTAGTTTAAACCCCTGAAGAATTCCACATTTCAATGATTTCAGTGGAAATAAAATAAAATCCAGGCTCAGATTTTTCTCCAAGAGAACTGTGGTGAAGAAAAAGAGAGGGAAGGGCTCACTCTAGAAGACATAGTATGAGAAAAAGAATTACAAGCAGTGTGCAAAAAAAAAAAATCCAAATGTCCAGTCATAAGTGCTTCACAGTTGAGGACTTCATGCACCTCATACAGTTTGTATCCATGTAGGATTTAGTCCAGGGCATGGTTGGCTGGCTGTGCATGTCTTCCTGCAGATGGGGTACTGTAACTCCTATACTTTGCATTGGTCTTTTTTTCTAGAAAGAGAGGGTTTAGTCTTGTTTGAAATATTTGTCTCTAGAGAAATGCAATTTGATTAAAATGACCCAGGAATAAATAGAAGAACCCTGTTAATTAACCTTATGTAGAAAACAAAGGCTAAAATCATGATTAAAGGAAAACTAGTTGGTGTCCTGTGTATCTAACTAGCTTGTGTCTCTTGTATTTATAGTCTTAGAGACAAACCCATCACACCCAGAAACAATAAGTGTTATTTGGGAAGAAACAAGTTTGGTGTGGGTTGGATGGAAGATGGAGAAAGAAGTCCAAGAATCATTTTTGCCATAAAAAAGGGTCTCAGACTGCAATACTGGGAGAAAATCTGCCCTATTACCAAACTACTGATTTCTGACAGACAGTGAGAAGCACGTCAAGTTCAGATGTGTCTTTACCATTGATTACAGCACAGTGCATACCTCTTTCCACTTAACTGTGGCAACCATGTGTGTAAAACACCAAAGCTGCATGGCAGAGAACCAAGGCACAGTGGCAAGGATGAGCCTCAAATGCAAAGTAGCTTCAAATGTAAATCAGCCAAATATAATAACTGGGGAGATCAGATTTCTGCTTATCACAAGTCCATCTCAAATGGGACTGAGGAAGGCTAAAGTGAAGATCCATTCCAGAGATTCACTAGCTATTCAAACTAAGGGGAAAAGAATCGATCCTTTCTCTTAAAAAATTTATTCAGGTAGAATAAAAGGCAGACAAAACATAATTCACACTGTAATTTTGTTAAGAAACAATCAGTCATTTGCTGACTGCAAAATAACTTCTCAAAGAAAGACCAGGAGCAAAAACTTAATTAAATGTACCTGTTAAAGTATGAGATAGATAGACTACAATGAGCACGACGAATAGATGTTAAAATTGTATTTTCTTTCATACATACAGTAATAATAGCAGAAGTGGAAATTTCGTGGATTTACTTACCAGTACTGATGAGTTTTAATGCTGTTTAATATTTCAAATCCAGTTCAGAGTACTTGTATGTATTAAAGAAATACTTGTTAGCAGAGCAGTGGTATGATTTTCTATATGCGAAACTTAATGATGCTAATAAGTCTACAAACCTTTAAATACTGCGGTTCTCGGATTAACCCTGTGTAGCGGTTTTTGAGTACAATTTTTCATCTTAAAGAAAGCACGTGCCTAAATGCATGCTAACACATACATTATTGTACCTGGTCAGGAAGTGCTCAAAAAGCAGCACTGGAGTGGCCTTGATGGCTCAGATGTGGGCATCTCTGCTAACTGAAGTTAGGAGAGGTGAACCCTAGAAGTTTTCTGAGAAATAGAGATTTTTAAGGTAAATTTAATCCACTTAAGGAGATGAAAATCCAGGCTGTAAGCTCATAACCAATCTGACATATTGTGGAAATCCAGTAACACAGAAACAATGTGTTGTAATGACCTATTTACCTAGAGTTCATTATTCAGCTGCCAGACCTCCCTGCACTGTCTTGATAGCGCTCCAGATGGAATGTGTATCCTGGCCAAGAGACAAACTGAACTGTGACTTCAGCTGTTAACAGGACGTTTTTGTTTGTGGGGGAATTGTTTTTCTTTGTCATTAAAAGGCACCTAAACAAGAGGTTGTGATTCTGTAAGCAGTGATGTAATGCGGTGTGAGAAATACTTCTGTAACACTGACTGTTCTGATTCTAATGACATGCTTAATTGCTACTTGACCATCTTTTGTCTTCAACCAACCCACAGCTGCAATGCAAAGAATTAAAAACCAGGGTTTTTTAAATTTGATTTTTTAACAACCTGTTCAAAGAACGAAAAGTGCCATCGTAAGAATCCCTTGGTCTATGCCAGGAGCAAAGAAGATGAAGAATTTGTGATAGTAACCAATCACAGAAAGATTACTTTATAGTAAAGAAATTAATTTATTGTGCTGTGCTTTGATATGTTTTAAGCATGGGAGGGCTACTTGTAGCCCCTGTGGCCTGAAAACAGTACGTTGAAAAGTATCTCAGGCAAGTTCAAACTCTGTCATCCTTCTGGGAAGAGTATAAAAGAGCACCCTGAAGCTACAATTGCTATAGGCATCTCTAAGTGCAGAATGCACATTTCAGATTGTATCCAATCACACAGAATACAGCTGGGGTAACACAACCCTCAAAGACAATTAAAAACCAAATGAATAATCAAGAGTCTGCAACAACATTTGAGAGAATCATTAAAAAGTTACAAACCATGAAAGAAATAACCAGAACAAAGTAATAGATACACCAGAACAAAATGGTAGGTGTCCATCTGTGTATGAATGTCTCACTACAAACACAAACATTTTGCAATAATCTGGCCAAACACAGGTGGATGGCTTTTTTATGTGCAGCTAATGAGAAAAAAAAATCCTTTTTCTTCAATGTGTCTAGTCACTAACTCTATCTGAAAAGATATCATCCTCCCATTTCTTGCCACACATTTCTAAACAAGGAACATAGTCCCCGCCCTTCTTCTTCGGTCCTTCAAACAAGCAATCTACACCAGAGCACTGTGATGAACTGATATTTCCCAGTCTGTGAGATGTAAACACCAAAGCAGCTGAAGAACTATTTGAACTAAATACTGGCCCAAGATAAAAAGAGTTATTAACCAGCCCATTTAAGCTGGGAATTGAAAGTCAGACTCTATGTGTCAGAGGATCTGGACCAGTCTTGCAACACAAACAGCATTTGCAGTAAAAACTTCTTTTTTAAGATGTTTAACCATGCTTGATGTCCATGCCAGCCTTCTATTATATAGGTCTGTGTTCCTATGTCATACTTAACATTTTTTTGCTCAGCCTTGGAATTGTTTTCCTCTTAAAGATGGAAATATCCAGCAGAACTCTCATAACATTCATAATGAGCTGCTGTGTATCAAAAGGTCTGGAAATCCTAAATGGACCTAAACTGGAAATCTGACTTGAAATAAAATGCGGCTCAAATTTATTACCCGAGAAGTTTGAAGTAATTTATGATTCTCAGACAAGCAAGTTTAAGCATCTCTCAGAATGAAGAGTGTTACATGGTCTCTTCCAAAGTCCCTTATTAACATGGAAGGACTGACATCGAGGAAAACCACGTACTTATATATTTGTATTCTTTATTTATCTGTTTACACTTCTTTTCCCTATGAGTGCCTTTCAGAATCTCTAGGCATTAAACCTATTAAAAGTACTCACTGTAAAAAAAAAAACATGTCAAAAGGATCATAAAAGAAGACAGACCTCTTAAAAAAATCTTCTAAAGTACATGAGACATTGTAAAAAGTGTGCAAGAAAATCATATGAGGCCAGGAAAAATATTTTATTTCCGTGGGAAAATGAAATCTTGGATCACCTGTTGCTTATGTTGCTAAAGCACTGAATACCAGTCTGATTTTTAATTATGATAATTAACATTATTATGCATTCACATTGATCTTACCTTCCTTACTGGGGGTCTAATACTACTGATTATGCTTATGGCAAATTTACAAATTTACTTTGGTGGGACCAGAATAAATCCCTGTGGCCACTGCTGTCTCCTTGGTCTGTATGTAACATCTGGAAGATTGCAATGTTCTGATGTAAGCCTGACCTGAAAGTGTACAACCTCACATCTAATAACCAAATTCAGTAGTTTGGTATCATATCTTGGAATACGTGTGTGTTTGCAGACGGTGGGGAAGCACTTAACTATTGTAATGCTCAATGCAAATTAAACCAGACATTTTTCAACCCAGACATTTCAGCCAGGTCCCTCATGTCTAACAATACCTTTTTAACGGGTTGATATTAGTGGAAATTCAGGGAAGAATTAGTTCCAACAATTTAAAAATGGAGTACAAAACACAACTTAACAAGAAGAATTTGTTCAGTAAAGCCCAAGTGGAAAATTAGTCTGGACTTTATAGCCACAAATGGGAAGATATACCAAATATAATATGAAACTCATATTTTAGTATCATGTCTAAAAATCCCAGACTGCACTGCCTTTCAGTTACCAACCCTGTGGGGAAATATATAGTTACATTTCATTATAATGCTAGTCAGCAGGGCTGTGTCACCAAAAAAGAATTAAGTCCCCTTTCCCTCTCACAAACAGGTTCATAGCTGATGAACACAGAAATTGAGCCATTACAAGATCTTGTTCTTATTCTGTGAAATATACTGCAGTGACCTGACCTCTCTGGTTTTCTCTGTTCATGGTAATGGGGGAAATTCTTAACCCCAGAAAGAATACAGATTTTTTTTCTTCACCGAGGCCATTTTTCCCCTGCAGATACTGATACTTGCCATGTTTTCACATATAGCTCTGATCATTCCATTCCTTTCCCCAAGGCAGAACAAGCCCAGACCTTGCTAGCTTAAGAGTAAAATGGAAAATATTCATATTTACAAAAAAACTTCCCATCTAGGGAATATTCCCAGACGAAAAAGAAAGGAACTTCCGAAAGTTTTGGAAACCACCATAGTGAGGGAAGTAGAAGGGTGAAAATAGCGGTCATATTGATGTTTATACTTTGAAGAAACCTTGTGCCATGAGAAAAAAAGTCACTCAGAATAGTATATACTTCTGAGTATATACATATATACATATATATTATGGATGTACATCTACATTGTTAGAAATAGAAGGACCTACAGGTTTTTGTAGTTAAATTAATTTTAATTACATATTAAATTGCATAAATTAAGACAGGGGTTCCAGACCATAGTTTAAAAAGAGTTTGAATTAAATTCCCTAGAGTGAATCAGTATGTGACAGGATACAGAAATAAAAGTTTGGTTTCGTGCTGCTGGAAAAAGAAAAGCCATGCATGTTCCTCACTGCCCTTGTCTGTTTTCCTTGCGTATTACAGCATCTAAGATTGAACTAACTTTAAGACTGCAAGAACTATGCAGCTGCTGTATAATTAGATCTTTCTCCTTCCCCCTTTAATGTTCTGATTTCCTTGTAAATGATAGTCTGCTTTTCTTACTCAAACAATAAAAGATTTCTGCATTCTTAATGCATTCTGTGAAACCTCCCATGCGGATCTGTGTTTTTCTGGGTACACGATGAAAAGGTAGCTCGGAATGTGTTATGAATTTATGTGAAACCTGAAGGGGTAGTGTGAAAACAAAAGGGAGGAATCCAAGGCAGGTGCAAATGAAATGAACACTCATTTTCTTTTTAGATCATTAGTTGTTCTTTTTTAAAAACTACAGAACTTGGAAAGGAGTCAAACACAATTGGAAGATGTATCAAGGAATGCTGAAAAGGGTCTTTACTTCAATTTGCTCTTAAATAATCAGAAGAAATAAGATCATCTTCTTATTTTGCCTGCATTTGTAAAGGTCTTTTCTTAAAACCAAACCCAGTATTTCTCTAGAACATACTGTACCCATTATAGAACCATGGACAACTGCAAATGTTTCCACAAAGCAAACGAGCGCTGAACAGGACTACTGGCAGTAACCACACAGCTGAGAGAAAGAATAAACGCTGTCGTTTGTTGTTTGTCATCTGTTGTTTGAGCCGTGATTTTTGCATGTGATCAGAAGGGCAAAATGCTGCGTTGCTCGCAGTGCAGGATGATGTAGGAGAGACTGGCTCTCAGTAGATCAGCTCTGATTCCATTCCCATCTTAGTGCCTAAACAGAGCAAACCCACTGCATAGGATAAACCTGCTTATTGCCTGATCACAAAAAAACCATTTCACTCCCAAGTTTGTCCTTCTCTCTGCTCCTGGCCATGCCTGCCCATTCTCAGGCACATTGAAGAGGTGCTCAGGAGGCATACTGATTTCAAATTCCCTTGCTTGTCAGGAGTGCTTACATGTCAGAAGAGCCTGACCAGCAGCATATAGACATAGACAAAGCAAGACCATCAACGGGACCATTTGCTGTCACTGTAGCATTGCCCATATGGACAGGCTAGGGAAGACAAAAATCCAGTTTTTATCATTGCAAAATAATTTGTATCATTGTTTTCTACCACACCTAGACCACAACAATGGACTTTACAGTTAAATTACACCATAAATCTAATTTATATTATTCCATCCCTATTTGTTTTAAGCCTGACATATAACACTATTATTAAGAGTCCATTTCTTGTATTGTGAGAGCACTCTGATAGTATTCTTAATTGATGTTTTCTTTGTCAGCAATCATTGTATGATACTTCCTTCAGTCACCTCTTTTCTAGGCTGAGGGATTCTGTTCTACTGAATCATTCTTCACAGGGAAGCCGTTCCTTGTTTTTCATCATCCTTGTTGTCATTCCCACTCTCTTTATCATTTCTTCTATATCCTCACTGAGAATAGACCAGGGCAAAAGGCAAGTTCCTCTTTATTCTGTACCTTTTCCTTACTAATTCCTAATATTTTATTTACTCTTCCAATTACTACTGAATGTGGAGTTGGCTTTTTCATACCCTTATAACTCCATAATCTTTTTCATCTTTTCAACACTTTGTTCCATTTCCTCTGCAATGAATGTAGAATGGAGGCTGCTTCCTCACACACAACGCCTCACATTTGTCGGTGTTAAATCTCCTTTCTGAGTTTTTTACAACAGTACTCAGTATGAAGAGAGCTCATCTCACCCCAAGGTCAACTTTTTTATTTATTTCTTACTTTTAACTCCATCAGCAAACTTTGCCATATCCCTGCTCAACCTCTGTTCACTAGCTCTTTAACTCACTCTTACATCTGAAGACGAAGGTGGAATCTCTGTTTCAGCTGTAAATCCTCAAAATATAACTGCATCCTGAGGGGAAAGAAAGCTGAAGAGGAAGACCCTAAGAACCTTCACGGATAAGAGTGAAAGAATTTAATATATCAAGAGTGGGAAAGGAAGGAGATGGGATTCAGCCAAAGCATTTGGGAAAGAATAACACCTGGTCACTGTCTATAACTAGGAACTAACAAGCTGCTAAGTGCAACAACAGTTTAACTTCAGGATTCATGTATAAAAAGACCAAATGGTTTATAAATGGAGCAACTGATCCTCAGAGGAATTCTCCTTCCAGTTATCAAATGGTGACAATTTTTTTTAAGTTTACAATTGCTTTAAAAGTCTCCTCTTACAACACCGATTTTGTCACTATTAGAAATGTAGCACTGAAGTTTAATTGCTTTTCTTATGCAAACAGCTTTTGAAATTGAGGCAGAGATGTAAAGTTTAAACCCTTTCTTGTAAAAGTGTTGAAATGTATTTTAAATTTGCCTTCTGATACTACATTAATGTAAGAGTTATGAACAAAAAAAACAGACTGTTACTTTGGAAACCAACACAGACTTATCACAGGGTGTTCAGTTCAATACCTATTAATGCTTATACATATGGTATTAATTCTGCATTAATTCTGTCAAAGGTGATATCATACTCCGAACGTCCAAATTATGACATCACTAAAACAACTTTGCTCTTCATGGGCTTGGAGCATGACTTTGCCAGAGTTGACTAGAATTTATTCATGCAGCTGATTCTGACAAGTTTGGTTTAATTAGTTCATGCCCTCATAATGAACAAGAGACTGTGTTTTTGAAGATTTGCCAGAATAGTTTCTATTCTCTTCGACTTAAGTGCCAAATGCGTGCACTTCTTTATACTATTTATACCTTTGCCTATAATTACTGTTCCCTAAGGTGTGATTGTCCTATTTCATAAGAGTTTGTGCAGCTGCCAACATGAAGATGTAAATAAATTGTAATACCGTTGCTATGAGGTGTAAAAATCCCACAGCTCATATCCAGACCCTTGTATAATAAACTCAAGTAAACATTCCATTTCCTGTAAGCGATTGTGGTTTGTGACTAGATTTTAAAAAGCAGCATAGTAAGTCATCACTTTTTAATGATTTGGTAAAAACAAAGCCATGTAGGTATGAAACAAAAAAACCAGCTACATACAAACATTTATTTTGGGGAAGGAGAAATATCTGCATATGAAGTTTCATTTGATAGTGTTAGGAAGCTGGTCTCATTTCAATTTACTGAGGAAAATCTTGCGATGCAGCTGATATGCCAAAAGCAGAGGCCAAAGATTTCTCCATAAAGGTAGTTTGAAAGTCACCTCTGCACTATTTTGAACTTAGTGCAACCTTTGCAGAGATGCTCTCAACCCCCTGTATTTTTTAACATCCTGTGTCTTTCTGTGTTATGAGTTGAACACCACGGCCACAACTGAACACAGCAAAGATTCGTTCAGGTCTCTCTTTTGAAAGCAGTGAAAGTGTGGAGTCCCTCCTTTCAGCACCATTCACACCTATCGTACATAGAGGATCCCCTCACAGGCCAGGCAAACTGTCGTCTCCGTTGCTTTTACAAGGAAAACACATGCTTTACTGAAGAATGTAGTTTGTAAGCTTTTTACTCAACTGACAGTGGTTAAACAATCATTTTCCTCCTCTTTTCTTGTCATGGGAGATGTTCTGCTTTCCATACTCTCAACCAAGTTGCACCCACAGCGTAGACATTTCATTTGATAGGAGAGTGATTTAAACCAAAGGCAGGCACTTTTCAATAGGAGCCACCAGTTCAATACTGGTGACAGGCACACTGTGAAGTTTAAGTGTGAAACCATATTTGTTCTCACATCTTTTCAATAGAGAGGTCCTGGATATGTTAACAGAGCAGGTAAATGAAGTGTTGGGGGCTGGTGGGAATAAGATGAGCACACAAGTCATGTATATCTGACTTCGTAAACTAAGCTGCCCATGCAGCAGCAATAAAATCTTCAGGCCACTTTACATCAGCAGGTGCTGTACACCATGACACAAATAAGCTAGATTACACATGCTGCAGGATTTTGAAGGTCTTTCCTGGAGTCACTTTGCTCAGTGCCTATAAAGCCATATTGCCTAAAGATCACAAATTCACATTGTCCAGCTTCAACTGTAAAATGAAGAGTTAAAACTAATACTTTTAGTTGGACAGTTGGTGCTTTCACAAGACTGGAACAGCAGATCAGGAGCTGGGACACAGCATTTAATCACAGCTTGGCACTAACTTCTTGCAGGACTACAGTTAACTCATTTCACCAACTTGACCTCCCTTTCTGGTCTTCCTCCCTTTCGTTTCTTGAATTATTCCCAACTGGTTTAATTGGGAATATCCTCTGCTGGAGGGGTATAATGCATTTCACCAACTTTGCCTCCCTTCTCTGTCCCTGTTTTGAATATAAAGTGCCCGTGGTGAGGGCTGTTGGTGACCATGCATTTCTGTAATGTCTTTTCACTGGGGCCTCAGTTGCAGTTGCAGAAGTAGGCAACAGCCTAATACAAAATATATTAAAACATTAACCATCGCCTACATATCTTTCAGTTTTAAACTCTGGTATTTTATATTCTACCAGACCTAGCAGAAATAAAAAAGGCCATATCCTGTTGGAAAAGAGGGAATCCCATCTCTACCATGGTATAATCTATTTCTGGTCCTAATGAACTGTGGGTTATTGAAACTTAAATCAGTCATTAGCCCAGGACTGAACATTACATGGCCTGGGAATCAGTCCAATCTAATTTGGGGGTGGGAGGGTGGCTCAGAATTCCATGTTTGTGAGGAAAGCAAGAAATATTTTCCTGGCAGGTTTGTTTTTAAAAAATGGCAGATGTTTTTTAATTGCTGGGAGGGTCAGATTGTTAAAAAAAGTCCCAGTGGAAATGGATTAGTGCATGGGAGGATGTCAAGGTGCAAGATAAATGGAATTTAGTCTCTAGTCCAACAGTTTATTACCTGGATAGGAGCTCCATGTACTGCATGTTTGTACACGTGAAACACCCGATGTTATGGATCACTGTAAAGTCTTTATTTTTGACAGAACTTTGGAGTGACAGCATTATTCATGAAAAGCAAAGGTATAAGCAAGTGAGTTAGGCAAATTACACAAACTGAGTGCGAGTAAGTTCTTTCCATCAACACCACAGACTGCATGTTTCCTTTAGAAAATTATGTTTTTCAGGAAAATAATTCTACAATCGAGTAAGTAATTTTAAATGGCCATGAGCTTTCTCTCTGGTTTTCTGTTCCTCTCTCTGTAAAGTCAGATTATCTCTTAAAGTGTATCATGAATCAATATCCTTCAGAAGGCAGAATGAAATAAGACTCCTTCCTGGAGATTAGATATCTCAAAAATCGGCATGTAAATTATAAGGCTTGATGTCTGTTCACACTG
>NW_010390919.1:27032-37844 GCF_000710305.1 Buceros rhinoceros silvestris | reverse complement strand
CGCTCTTCAGTTAATTTTCTTTTCATTATCAGACTTGTTTAATGAGGCCCTGGTGTAAGTCACATCCAAGCCTTTGACTTGCATCCCAGTATCTGTTCTGTTGAAGTGGGTCAGGCTGCTGCAGTGCAGAAGTCTGACTGAGGGGCAGGGCTGTGTTTGTTTAGAAACAGGAACAGTACTTGCATAATGTAACCAAGGCCTTGGAATAACATGAGATAATACCATGACGCCACTTGGGTTTCCTTTAATTTTCAGTCCTGTTTAAATGGTCAATGCTATCAGGACGTTAACAAACATGACCATTGTAATGTCTGGATTTGGAGCCAAAACTGGAGCCCGCAGGAAAGGTTGTATTCAAGTCAATGCTAAATCTCTCACCAGCTTAACTGGTATGAGGAGAAAGGGCAGATCTTCAACCTGATGGTGTTAGACCTGTTCGTCATCCACCACCAGACAGCAGCTCCTGCCTCTTTGCCACTTTCTGCTCCATTTAATCTCTGTGTCCATGCCATGCCAGTCCTTACCCAGAGTCTTCCTCATTTCCCTGGTAGCCTCTCAGGAGGTGTTTGTTTCAGTTTCAAGGAAAGCGAAAAATTTAGGAAAAATTTAAGAAAGTAACTTTCTTTTATCGTTTTTCCTATTGATTATTCTACTGAATTATTCCACTTACTGTAATAATCTGTAATTCTCAGAGTGACTCATATACTTTTTAAACATTTGCTGCTGTTCCATATTTCAGCTTAGAATTAAAGTTCACATGATATTTTATTTTCTGCTAACAGTTTGGCTACCCCTTTTATCTGTGTGAGTTCTTGGAAGGCTTTGTGAACTGGTGTGTTCTGGTTTATCAATATTGACAGTGGATTCCTTTCATTAATGTTTTTTACAGATAGCTCAGCCTCATTGAAAAGCGTCATAATGCAATCATTGTTTTAATTTTTTCTCTAATATCTTTATTATCTATATCGTCTTGAGAGTGAATAAATGAAACATCCAATTTTCTCACACACTTCCTAACAAATATATTAGTAGTAATTTTGGCTTCATTTATGATGAGTCTTCATCTTATAGCTTACTTTCTACATCTATAATTCTCATTTTCCATAATATATGCACCTTTTCTTGAACTGGACTAGATTACTATTTTCTGAAGGCTACCATTTTGTCTTAAATAACATCTTGAACCTTGCAATCTTACTATGCTAGCTTTTAATTGGCTTTTTATTTTCTTTTTTGTTAAGGTGCATTCATTCCTCCATGACTCCTGGGATGCTTAAGAAGCTTCCATGCTGAGAGTAAGGATTTTAATTTCCTCACTTTTGACTTTAGGGTTTTTTAACTAACTTTACCCTTGAAAAAAAATTTCATTATCAGAAGTTTAGTGTCACAGTCCTGCATTTAGTTCAAACACTCCCTTGAGAATGTTGAACTTAACCATTCTGTGGTCACCATTAATTAGCGGCTCTCGTGATTGTTACTTCTTGAACCAACACTTGTATATTACATAGGACAGAGAAACTTTCCCTCATGTGTGCTGTAGAACCAACTGCTATAAAAAATATGGTCAAGAGGTCAAGAAGTTCTTTCTCTAAACTGCCCATTGGAAAGGATGAATTTCTATGCAGATTGTTGAAATGTCCCATTAAGACCATTTATTAGTCTTGGTTGCCCTATTTGTGCCTGCTGACACTTCACACTTTAGTATTAATAGTACATTTTTGCACGATAGGAAATTCTGTCATAGGTTATTAAAACTGTAGCATGTGCTTTCATACTGAATTGAGTTCCAATACCAAAGTTCTCTGCAGGGCAAAAGGTTTGAACAGGTTGAAGAAAAATGTAATGTTGGTGTAAAAAGTTCTCAAAAAGCATTGCTCAATATTATTTTGATGATTTGATGGTTAGTAACTTATGAGCTACACTAGTATACTTATAAACAGGAATATTTTGCTACATCTATTCTATTCATCCTCCATGTGCTGATTTCTGTATTCACTGAGTTACACAATATTATTATGATATAGTGTTAATTCTTTATCATTGAAAGACATTGTTGACAGATATCCTACAGCTGAGAGTTAACTTAGTACTCTTTAAGTATTTGTCATACTAAAATGAAATGTCATTCACAGATATTGAAAATACAGGCATCTTGTATTAACATTTCCAGATGATCTTTTAATTTCATATTCTAAATGTTGAAAATATATCTACATTTTCTAACTTTTATCCTTTTATCACACATTTATGTGTTAGTAGTAAAAAAAACCCCCACTATTACTTGTTTGTTGTTGGGGTTTTTTTTACTGTACACACGGAACATACCTGTAATTACACTTTTAATTGCTTTCCTGGACTTAGAGAAATTAAACTGTTTACAAGTGTTTCTTTACTGAAGTATTTCTGTATTGAAGTACTGTTCTGAAGCATCTGATTTCAGTGGGACTAGACAGACTTGTCTGTCTTTGAGTGTCTGGCCCTGGTCCCACTAGATGCTCACAAACAACAAGATACCATTTTCAAAAGAGATGTTTGAAAGATCAAATGCTTAGAGGACAGCCAGACATGCCCAATGTGCTGATATGCCACAATTCATAATTAAGAGGGCTCCATCAATTCTGGCAGACAGTAACCTTCCTGTAGAATTCATCTCTGTGATTGCACATGGCCCAGCAGATGTGCTAATTCAGGATCTTTCATTCCTCAGGTATAATCAACATATTCTACACCGTGCCACGATCCATTTAATTAGAAGAAATGAGAGCGATGTGAAGACAATGGCTCCAACGATGTCAGGAGAACCAGGCTGACTTCTAATGGCCTAAGACATTCTGTGTAGTCCATTTTTCTACATTCTCTAAAATTCTCCACATATGATGAGTTATATAAGTTAAGTAACTAGCCTAAAGCCTTACAATGAGATTAAAATGCAGGAATTTGTCACTTTATAGCTACTTTTAGAAGTCTGGTCAGTGAGAAAGTACAGCTCTGCATTCTAGATTCTTATAAACAAATGCCTTGTTTTTGAATGTTTATATCCAAAATGCTCATTCAGCCCAAGAGACAGATAGCTGTGATTTGAACTTCACAATGTGAAATTCCTCCCCAGACTAAAACATACATACACGCCCCAAAACCAAACCAAAACAAAAAACATACAAGCAGAAGTTAACTTTTGATTTTCACAAGAAAGCTTCTGAAGATGGAAAAGGGAAATAAGCCTAGTGATGGTGGAAATTCCAGTGTCTCAGGTGAAAAAATGCTAATGCAGCTTTTGGATATGGTTTTAAACTTTGCCAAGGAGGAAATGGAAAATTAAGAGGTTCTTGGAAAATGAAAAGGTTTTGACTGAAGATCAAGACACTGACTCAAGAGAGCCTGAAATTCTGCAAAGGCTATTGCCAGCTTGCGTCAGTGAGAACAAGTGGGAAGAAACCAAAGAAATTTATCAAGTTACATTGGCAGCTGAACCTAAAAATATGTTTATTCTTAAATATTGTAATTACACCAGCAGCTCTTCTGTCTCACTGTGGCCCTGATTCTCTGTTCTCCCAAAATATTTTTATTCTCTTATTATTTTCTTTCCCATGGGTTTTGCATTATCCAAAGGATTCAAAAATCTCTTTGTTTTAATTTATGTTACAAAAGGGTTAATATTCCTGATGGTATCTCTGCTGGGATGCCAAATAGGGTCACCAGATGTGATTCATAAGTTGTTCTTGCATGCTGCTTAGCAAAAGCACAGCTGTGGTTACACACTGCGAGTGGAGGGAAAGGGGAAGAGATCCTGACCCCGCTGGAGTCAATGGGAGTTTTACTATTTACTTCCACAAGGCCGGGATTTCACCCCAAGTATCTATGTGGTTCTTGTTGTTTGTTTTAATTTGCTCAAAAGAATCCTTACTGTCATCATTGCTAGATTTCATAGAGATTAGATATTAACTAATAATATGTTTAATTATTATTATAACCACCAATCTACAATATTGGGTAACAAGTAAAACATGACTAAAAGCTTTAGCTCATGGTGGAACCTTATTTTGCTAGAGAAAATGGAGTTTTCATCCTTTTTTCCTCAAACTATTTACTTTCTTGAAAAAAATATTGGCATCTAAATGTTAACATTTGGAGAGAAATATTTTATTCTAGTTCAAGTTTGACCCACCAACCCCCACCCGACCCCCACCCTCACCTCCACCCCCAAATCTCCCTGTTTTCTGCATCACAATTTTACAATGTTTTGCAAAATCAATCTAATGTTTTGACAGGCAGAAGCAAAGAATTTGTTGCCTCTAGCACTATCTGCCGAACCTTAACTGCATTTGGTCCTCAGTATAATGTCTGTTTCTGAAACACGAAAAACTAATTTTAACACAATCACAGAATCTCTGTTTTATCAGTGCATTCCCTCTAAGTTGATTCTCAGTACATTCTTATTAGTTCAACAAGCAAAAACTGAGTTTATCTAGAACTATGGCTGAATAACATTCAGAAAATGTTATTATGGATATAAGAGGAACGTAATATCAGGTGAGAAAATCACAGCTAAGATTAGTTAAGAAGGATCTTACATTTTGCTCAGAAAAGGATATTTCTTACATTTTCACCACTTTCAACTTACGTGAAAACTAATCTATGATGGTCATTTTCTGTGATCTTAGTTCCTCTTACTCTTCTGTCTACAGAAGGTAAGGCTTTGATACGAGATCTGTAATTCCTTCATGGAAGTGGGTATTCCATGATCTGTGTAAGTATTGAACAAGCACACACGTGAGACTGGAAATGTAATTGCAGAGGGACATACTCAGAATGTCTTCCTAATATTCTTCTTGTACTTGAATTCAACAGACATGGTTGATTGTAAAGCATCTAGACATGTTTGTTCATCTCCTTTACAGAGCTTTTATAAACTACAGTGATGTTTCTTCTGCTTCTGCTGTTTTGGGTTTAGCAACGAATCAAAGAAGATTCATTGACAATAAAGACAATAGCATCTCAACAATAAAAATTCTGTATTCAAAAATGGTTACAGTCTAATGGGGAAAATATACCCCATCTTGGAATACTTTGATAAAACCAATGTTAGTACATGTCAATATCTTTTATATATGTACTATTTACTCACTCTATGTGCAACCATCAGAACAATGTTTTCACCTCAGAACTTGGGATTCCTTTCAAACACATGCACCAAGGCCATCAAACCTTGTTAGATAAATACTGAAGTAAGGACAGACATATTCTGTTTCTCAACCATATCCCGGGCATCTGCAATGATCTGAAAGCAGCTGTTGGCTCGCTCATCAAAGAGAGTAAAAATTGTAATATTTTCTTCCAGGGTTTGGTTTGCAAACAGCATTGAAGAAATACCTACATTTTTATAGGTATTGTGTCTATCCTAGTATATTAAACATGCATGTAGCTGTTCTGAGTACATACTACTAAACTTTCTAGCCTAAAGAAGTGACCAAATACAAACTGCCTGCTAGTCCTGGACCTTTGCTAAATTCCAGATTGAACCCAGGAAATGCTTGGGAAAGGGCTTGAAGACCAGGACCAAAACCATCCAGGGACTGTTCTAGCAATTTAGCAGTGTAGATATCTGAATTCCATACACAAGAAGTTCCTTGGCTCTGTTTAATTTCATAATGCAGGTTTAACTGGCATTTACTTACGTACACACGCCTTTTCTGTGACATAATAATGTATCAGCTTCAATATTTCAGTAATACTCTGTTTATTCTGAACACCAGACCCAATCCAAACAGCCCTTCTCCCCAAACTGCATAAAAATTACTTTACGATGACCCAAAATCAAGCCACTACTTAACCAGACAGGACATTTTCAACATTCTGAGTTCAGTGAATGAAATAACCTTTGGCTCTTACATAGGACCATCAATCCAAGCATTTCAAGGAACTTTGGAGGCACTAAATAAGAAAAAAGTTTCCTTTGGGAGCAGCTGGAAGATGTTAAAAAGAAAGCAATTCAAATCATTATAAAAGTTATTAACAACAAGAACAAAACCTGCTTCCAACAGAACTATTAGGCTCTGATGTGGTCTATTCTTGTTACTACACTGTTGTTTGGAAATAACAATTCACACTTCCTTCCTTACCATATGTATTTTGTCATCATACAGGCAAATGCAATACCTTAGTTGTCACTTTGCACTCTGAAAATTTATAGAAAAATTAGAGAGGCCGGTGTAAAAGACTTTGAGACACTGTCCATTGGTCTGGTATCTGAGCTCACCGTGGAGACTTGGAGCGCAGAAGGAGGAAATACTTCACCTACCACTCATCTGGGGTACATGAATCTCTTACGGTGCCCAAAGGAGGGATTTTGAATGGTATTTATATATGTTCTGATGGAAGATTTTACTGCCAAAACATTTTATTCTAGCTCTGGACACTGTCAGACTCCAGTTTAGTTATGATCTTTTGTGGCAGGAAGGACCACGCTAAGATCCTGTCCGGTAAGGCTGTTTCCAGTGACTGGCCACTGGCATGAAAGACTGCCTAGATGCATCATCCCTGCAGAATGTATTGCCTGGGGTTGGGTGGAGAAGCAGGTCGTCTCTGAGGATGGGAGAGAAGGCGGCAACTAAGCAGCAACAATGCATTACATTGACCCAGGAAGACTTTCAACTCTGTTCCCAGTGAGGTCATGCCAGTGGCTAAGTGGAATGAGCCTCAGCCCAGGGAGCAAACACCAGATTTTATTTTCCATTGAAGCTTTTACCTCACAAATCCATAGCAAGTCACCTCCTCATCAGGAGTTTTTCCAAGAAGAGGACCAGAGGGCTGGTTCTCAGTTTAATAAATGCATGTGTCTGGACAACTTCAGGCACATTTATTCCTGTTTGAGTGGCTTATTTTTCTTTTTCCTCTCCTGCTGTTCTATAGCAATGTCACTGTTATTGTCTCTGTGTGTGCACATGCACGTATTATGTATAAAACCTCTTTTTTGTAGGATGTGTCTCTCTCTTCAGCACTTACCCAGAGCCAGAAGCACGCAGGCACATGCAGGGTTATCTACACAGCACAAGACATGCTCCAGTCCAGCCTGGAACAAGGCAGCTCAGGCGCTGAAGCAACATATGTATTCTGGCCTGGCAGTTAGACAGAAATTTTAAATAATTTCCAAATGTGTAATCATACGCCACCTACCTAAAATTCTCCCAGTTATTCCATTTCAGGGAATTATGTCTTACTGGCTTCTGACATAGCACTTTGTCTTTCTGTCTTGAATGGCTGAATAATTCTGTTTAAAGCTATTCTAAAGACACCTAGTTTCTACATTTCAAATGGCAAAACTCAACAAGGTAAAGCAAGTTCTACCAGTGCAGGTTATAACCAACTCACAAATTTTACTAGTTTGGACACTTTCTTAAAAAAAATACATATATATATATATTAAAGGCTCTTTATATTTAAAAGGATATTATTAATGTCAAAGTAAAAAGGAAAAACATAACAAAAATGTAGTCTATGATTTCAAGTTTCATTTGGCTTTCACCAAAAAGTATCTTCTCTGTTCTGATCCTCCTTTTGTCCTGTTTTTGTCAGCTATTACTCCTACAAATGTAACACATTATTAATAAGTGTTAAAGATTACGGATTAAATTCTATTTTGATCTCCTGGTTTTACTTGTTCGTACAATTCTAGAAGTTACTTATTACAGCAGGAGTTTCCCAGGCTTGTTTTGTGCCTGAATTTTCCAATACTTTCAACAGCAACTGTCCAGCTATTTTTGTAAGAACAAAATAGACAAATATTATAATGAGTATTGCAACACACAAAGTAGAGCACCACCAGCAACTTGTTAGGTATCAAGTTTCACATAGCAAAGAACTAAACAGTGGACCTTTAGAACACAGGGCGCTGTGAAGGCCAAAGATTAAAAAGGAGATAAAGGATTAAGACAATATCCCAGAGGAACTGTTCCTTGGGTAATCGCCAGCTAACAGGATCTAGACTGGACCAATTCATGCTCACTTCTTCCACTACGGATTTGCTAGTAGCTACTGTCAACATCAATATACTTTCAGTTTAAAGAATACTTTGGGGACAGGAGTGTTAAATTTGGCATCAAAATCGCCATCATTTGGTAACATGCCTATGTAAGATAACTTCCACAGCTAAAAATAGATGCTTTTGAGAGAACAGTTACAAAATATGATGAATAAGAGCAGGGTAATGGAAGATATAAATTCTAGAAGTAGGCTTCAAATGTCATAAGTGAAGGAAAAGGTTTAAGAGGATAAAGTTTTATAGCAACCAATAAGCCTTTAAATGGCCTAAATACTTATGAATCATTTAAAGTAGCTGTGGCCAAGTATGAGGGTTCATTTTTAGGTTCTGAAATATCTCTGCCAGTAATTTTGTGTGAAATTTCCTAATCTATAATCACACTTGCTGAGTCCAACAGGTATGTGCTCAGTTCTGTGGTTTTTCCGTTACACACTTCAGGAAGCCCTGTCTGTATCAATCCAGATGGCTCACAAACTAACCCGGGGTTAAAAAGAAAATACTGAGTAAGGCCTATCAAGGTCATTAATTATTGTTAGATGGCATGACAACCCACATCCTTCTCCTAAGATGATCAAGGATTCCTCTTCAATTCCCTGTGACCGTCTCTGGGATTTGCCCCATAAAACTTCCTCATGGTGGCAGGAGATATTAATGTGCCCTGGGTGAGACAGAAGTGCTCATGGATGGCATTTTGAGGGGGCTACCACCAGAGGTGCTGCAATAAGAGAGGACAGATGTTTGTACTGCTGTGTCTCGTTTTCCAGCCTGTCCCACCACTTTATTCAACCGGAGTGGTCTCACCAAAGGATTTCCAAATCTAGTCTGTGATTGCCACACTCTGCTTTTTTAAGGAATCCTGTCATCTTTACAGATCCTCTTACTGAGAAAGATGCAGAAAGAACAACAATTTTCCATTAAAAATAGCAGTCATCCTCAAATGAGTGTACTGACTGAGGAAAATTTAGGACTTAAATTATAAGATAAAAAGATAAATATCTGCCAATGGCTGGCAAGAGAAAACACACACCTTTCATGTGATGCTTTATTGTTTGTGGTGTTGGAAGTGGCACTCTCATTCTGGTTCGGTGCTCAGGCAGAACGTTCGGTGTGATAAATCAGTTCCAAACAGGTGATCACACAGTATGGAGGCAAAACAGTTCTAGTCATCCCTGTCAGCTATTACTCTCTGTTACCGTGAGGAATGGGAGAATAACTGCAGATTTCATTTCCTTTTCTTATTTCATTTGTCTAGCAGACAGTGTATTTTCTAATCTTGTGGAAACTTTAGTGTAGACCTATCAATCACGAAAGTTATTTGAAGGTGGATCAACATATAATTACTTGAGCTATGCAAAACAGAGCAGGGGAGAGTAGGAGTAAAAATGTTAATTTTCATTCACTCAGAGTTACACAATCCATACATAACCTCTGTGACAGACAATACACATAAGAACTGGTCATAGTATAGATATACAGTTTAAACTTGAATGAAAAAAATGTTCCTTGACCTGAGAAACCTTTGAGGAATTTAAAAAATGTTCCCATTCTATCTTAAAAATATTGTTTAAAAATGTGAATATCTTTTTTTTTTTCTGTGAAAGCATAAAAAGACCTGTCTAGTCATATAGCAACATCATTTAACTTCAGGCAGGTACGTGAGCTTATGTATACTTGAATGTAAAAGTCTTGCATTCAAGTCACTACTTTTAGCTAGGTTTTGGTGGGTTGCTCTCAGTGACTCTTGCTGAAGCTATTTCCACTTAAAAGAAAACTAAATAACCCCTGCACTGGGGAACTAAACTTTGCTTTGTACCTTCCTATGTGAGTACAAGTTGGTTATTTTTATACAGCTGGTGAGTCTCTGTCTGATCTTGACGCAAACATAATCAAAACTGAAAACATTTCTAAGTTTGTTTGTTTTCTCTCTCTTTTTTTCTTAGAGAGAGAAAAATTTATTTAAAAAATATTTTTAAAATAGTCCCAGTAAATTCTAACCAACATGTCTATCAAAATGAACAGATGTATTTTAGTGGAGCTAAACCACAGTCACTGATGGAAAAAACAATGTTAATAAATTAACTGGCCTTGCAAATAATGCAATTGTTAAAAGAAACAATCTTCCAATAATCCTGGGTAAGATGGAAAAAATACCACTAACTAACTGAGAAACAGCAGGGAGGAGAAGGAGGAGGGAATGGTGACCTACATGAAACTGAGGAAACATTTGCTGCGTGTGCAAAATAAGGTGACAAAAAAATAGGGAGTTTCCTACTTATGTCTGAAGTGAATGCAGTAATACAGTATTGCAGTGCTGAGGCTGAGAACTCCATTTTCACTTCAGGTTTGGAAGAGAGTTACTTTGGAGTGTTATTATTCCCAAATCTCTCAGGAGGACTGTGGCAGACACGACTGAGTCCACAATCTTGAATGCCATTATTTGAATCTGTCTTTTCTGTGTCACACTAGTTTGAGTGTATATAGTATATTACCTTTAATTAATTGAGTGTTTATGTGTTAAAAAGTTATTCACTTGTGCACAGAGTGATTTGCTGAGATTTATGATGGGGTTATTATTCCCAAATCTCTCAGGAGGACTGTGGCAGACACGACTGAGTCCACAATCTTGAATGCCATTATTTGAATCTGTCTTTTCTGTGTCACACTAGTTTGAGTGTATATAGTATATTACCTTTAATTAATTGAGTGTTTATGTGTTAAAAAGTTATTCACTTGTGCACAGAGTGATTTGCTGAGATTTATGATGGGAACATTTT
>NW_010390919.1:8778-26906 GCF_000710305.1 Buceros rhinoceros silvestris | reverse complement strand
ATTTGTATAGGTTCATTCATTATAATTTTTCCTGATGTTTTGCCTACCATATTATTAACTTCCCCAAAGCAATGAAATAGCAGCTTGTCTTCTCACAGCAGAGAAACGAGAGGAATAATTATGAATGTGGAAATCCCAGTGAAAACATGCTTCTATTGAAAGGGCCTAGTGGTCCAAATAGAAGCCTGCTGGATTTATGAAGTCTATAAAAAAAGCAAACATACAGAAAAACAGATGCTTTTTTACTTCCAAAAATCTTGGAAGTCCTACACTTAGGAAAAAAGGGGGGAGGAGGGAGGAGGAGGGGGAGAGAATGTTACATTTATGCCACTATTAACAAAAATTTATATTTTACTATATGTTATAGAGTCTGAATAAATCATCAAAGTTTTAAGTCCTTGCCATGCATAACTGTTTAATCATTTGGAAGTGTTCTTTTCAAAATGTAAGAGTTTGTGAGCATAGTGTTTGATTTGTTGCTCTGTCAGTAGCAAAATCACATTTGCTTCAAAGGGGCGGCTCTGTAGGACTCTGCATGTAAGAATTTATAACAATGCGAAAGTGAATAGCATGCACTGACGATGGTAGGGGAATTTTTTTTTTCCAGGCTGTCAGTGAGGAGGTAGGGGGAAAGCCTGTGAAATCAATTCCAGAAAGTGTTGTGGATCACTGGTTATTTTACAAAGATCCAGACCTGACAGGACCACCACAGTCATTTGTGTTTATTGTTCGAGAGGGTGCTTTTTTGGATCATCCCTAGCAAAACCAACCGCCTTTAAGAAAAAAGAAAAGGGGGGTCAGAGGGACCAAAAAGGAAATGGGGGGGCAGTGTAAGCAATGAGCCTGATCCAAGCCTTGCTCTAGGATAGTCCTACCCACTGCTGCCCCAGCCCTACCCCTCTCTTAGGCACTTTGTATTATTACATGTGCACTCTTCATTGTTATTTCTCACAACAACCCGATCTGCTTCTGCACTCTGTCGTCCGGGTGGCCACTCATAAAAAATGTGATTTACATTCTTGTTTCGCTCTCACCACCTATTCACTTCCTGTTGCTTCTGCAGCCCATGCTTTCCTTGCCTTTTCTGTTTTTTAACCTTGGAAACTGAGTTTATGTACATTTTGTGTGCATTATTATTATTATGTTTTTATGCATGCAGCAGAGGAAAAATTAGACCACTCTCATCAGAATTGTCCTAGATGCCTTTTAAAATGAATGTATATATAATAAATTCTTCAAAATAATAATATAAAAATCTGAATTCGCTGGACGTGGTAAAGTAATTCCAAAATACAAGTGAAGAATTTTATCTCAGGTGCCTCTCATCACATCCGCAAATTTTTCACATCTAAACATAATAGCAACAACATTATTATGCTTAAGCTACAACAGCATCCATTACAATGGTTTGAAACTCCTTCAATGTCATTGAAAAGCTGAGCAAAACAATACAAGAAAGTTAAATATTAGAGAGGCCACATGGTGAGAGTGGCTTTTATAGATTAGATACTGGAACCTGAAATCGTGTGTTCACCTTTTTCCAGGATCAAACCTCAAATAGCTGGACTCAGGTGCTTTGAAAGAGTTAAGACAATTTACCACTACTGAGGACCTGCCCCTGTGTATATAAATCCATGCTACAGAGGAATAAAAGGGTCATTTTGTGCTAATTCTGTTCCACTCAACAGCAAGGGCTGAGCAGAAAGATCTGTCATCAAGTAGAAGTCCTCTGACTGGCCATACATTTTTTGCTGTAAATCTCATGGATTCTCATAAAAGGAGGCCCATCATGAGTTCTCGCTGGAGACAAGAAGTAGCCCTTAACTTTTTTTAGAAACAGCCAGCAGCTATGACTCTTTGTTCTTTATTCCCTTGTCTGCTTTAAATTCTCATCATGTTTTCTCTATTAGAGAAAAGGAAAGAAAAGTGATTAACTGGACGACCATAGTAATAAGTGAAGAGATTCAGAGTTCAAGTATGCACCTAAGATATGGTTGCACTCCTGAAATTTACCTGAATTTATATGAGATTTTCCAGAACTAAAGAATGATGCATCACGCCCACAATCTTTCAACAGGTAGACTAATCCTCTTCTGTCCCTCTTGCTCTCTTGCCTTAACGTTTCTCTTTAAGGGGTAAGTAGGTCCAACACCATCATCTTCCAGGCACACATCTTTTAACTGTACTGAGCTTTTCATCTAACCTCAGTGCCAGCAAAAAGTGAGCGTGGTGACGGGAGCCCCAGGTGTCTGACAAGGTTCAGAAAGGTACCGATGCCAGATCTGCTCCACGTGTACCATACAAATGTTTCTGTATTCTCACCTGACCATTACTTCTCTGCAAGAAGATGGAAAAAGTGCACATCAATTTCAGTACACAATATTGACTGACTTTATTATAGGAGCCATGCCATGAGCTCAGGCCTGGCAGCCAGCAGCTTCTGGCATCTCATCACAGTTCTGCTGCTGATGTACAGAATGACACTGGAGTAGTAATTAAACCCGCCTGCCTCATTTCCCCCAGTTGTAAGATAGAGTTCCTAATTTCTCACAACTGCTTTGAGAATTAGTTACTTTTCTGTGGGAGAATTATGTAGGTGATAACAGTTATTCCTTTCTAACAGGAAGAAATGGAGAAAGTGCTACAAATCCAAGAATAGCAAACCTGAAATATTTTTAGTACATCAATAACAATAATATGATTTGTCTGACTTACAAAACATCAAGGCCATTAAAAGGTATGTTTTAATCTGGTCTCATGCTTTCTTTGTAAAATACTGTCTCTAAAGATTCTTGCTTAAACCTATATCATAAATTACTAAAATTAAGTAATTAAACTCATTCCCATGCAGCATGGCTAGTATAATGACTGCGTTCATTTCCATTAAATCAAATGATTTGGTGGACATTAGCTTCCACTTTATTTGATAAGCAGAGAGACTGTAAAGAAATACGGGGCGGGGAAAGAATCAGCATTCTAACAGCCTGTCTGTGGAAAACAAGGCAAGGGAAAACAAAGAGATTTAAATGTGCCTAGACAGTATGTGGCAGACCTTTAAATCAAGCTCAGGTTTCCCTACCCCTTGCCCAAATTTCTTAGCTCCAGAACAACCCTGGTACAAAATGTTAGTACCGCTAAACTACTAGGTTTAAGCTTTAGCTAATATGTTTGTATTATGGTACACTTCTGCAAAACAGTAAGTGTTATTTAAAGGACTTTCTGCAAGTCAAGGTACAGCCAGGGAACAAGGGTTCTCACACATGGTTTATGGCTCTAGTCATTGGACTTCAAGGCAGAGAAAAGTATGTGAAGTCTTCACAAGGATACTAAAAGATTTATAAAATCATGTAGGAAAGAAAGGAAAAACATTCAGAATCTCTCCATGGAGGAAAAGAAAAAAGAAAAATAAGCAGAAGGAACAAGTTCAGTGGTTATCAGGACTAAAATGAACTTTTTCTTCTCTGCTTTGAAAAAATCTTCAAATACAACAAATATTCCTGAGACTGAAACCTCTTTGATTTAAAATGTTTCCCAGTGTCTTTCTTAAGTGTTTTGTTCTAAATGATGAAGTCTTAATAAATAGTGGACTCATAATAAGCTTCTGTGGGATTTGGACTTTATCCCACAAGTGAGAGGAAGACCTCATAACTCAAAGAGTGATGAAGCCGCAAGAGAGTTATGAAGGTTTTTCCACACTGGTGGGATTAATTCCATATTCCACAGATGCCCATTATATAGAGGTTCCCTGTTTATACTGCAAGGAGGTAAAAAGCTTTTTTTTTTTTTTATTAGATTAAAATGTCAAGGTTGAATATAAATGTCTTAGTCAGAAGAGTAAAGAACAGCTGCTTTGTGGTGTCACAAAACATCCTGAAAACAGTGGCTAAGTGGAGAGACATGCATTGAAAGCACTTTGTGTAGCAAGCAAGCACCACTACCGATCACTTGGTCCCCGTAACAGTGTCCTCACTTTCTGCAATAGGGAAGCAACTCTTACCCTTTGGGAGAGGATCTGCGAATTGGTTTTCTTCATCACTTCCAGCATTCAAGACATAAAACAGGCCCCATTTCTACTGCTCTTGGGCTTTGATGCTACATGGCTTTGGAGCAGGTCTCCCCAATACACCAAAGCCGCTGACAAAGGAAAAGGTGAACTTACAGAAAAATAAGCTGTCTCACTTAGAAACAAAAAGAACCTCCAGTCCAACCCTTTGCCACCCTAGAAGACCACCGAAACCCAGCTAACCATGTCCTAACCACAAGGAGGGTATTCTATATGAACGAGGGACGTGTTTGCTCAGCAAAACCCCAAAACCACTGCCTGCTCTTGTGTTAGGCTAGTGCTTTGCTGTTATATGCCATTATTTCTATCTGGCAATTCTTCTCTCTTTCCCAATGCCTTTCAAGACTGCATATAACCCTCAGTCTAAGACAAAATAAAACTCATATATTTACATATTCTGTATTCATGGAGATATTTGCCTTTTAATGAAACACTGCTTATCTTCAGAAGAGGAATGGTCAAAAATAAAAGTTTTTAAAATAGGTTTGGGGTTTGATCTTAAGATCATAATCTTTCCTAAGAGCCCAAGTTCTCTGCAATGCTAAGTTGTAAATTAAACCTCAAATTATTCATTATTATTGAAGAATCCTCTGTATTTATCATGATATTAGACAAGACATTTTGGGTTATGTGGTGCCTAAAGATTCAAAGTATTTTCTGACCATATGTGCATTTACAGATACAGATTGCAATGTGTAAACCCTGCAGCAATGGATCTCTGGGTTTCGTTCAGCACAGAGCAAACTGCCTGCAAACACTATAATTCTGCCCAGCTTTTAAAAACCTGGGAAAAATCTTTCCTCATTTCTTAAAAGCAGTTGCAGCTTATGGATTCCACTGAAACTTACAGCTAGAAATATCCAAATAAGTGGGCCATGCCTGAATTTCAAAAACCAAGCAGCTATTTCAGGATGAATTCTTGCCATAACCACAGAGCACAGACCTGCAATGAAGACTGAAGTGTCAAAATGCTGCCATCTGGCACGGGCAGCAGAAATCCAGATCATCCTGCTGGTTAGCATTGATAGTGCTGGGCAGCTGTGAGAACACACTCTTCTTTAATACTCCATCTGATGCTCCTTTCAAAGGAGCAGGGACCTCCGCCTGCTGAGGTGCCCAAGCTGTGGTCCGGTTCCTGTCACTCCACAGAGAACTGGTGAGCCACACAGGGCTGGCTCCTTCCCTACTGTGAAAAAAAGCAGAAAAACTGAAAGGGAGTAAATAAAGTCAAGACAACAAGCTAGCTGATGGTAGGATTAGTGCTTTTCCAAAGGAGATCATGATGCCATGCAGGTAAAATCACAGCCGTTTTGTTAGCGTTGTGCAAAAACACTGTTTCTGCGATGGCTGCAACAGTATAAGAGGCAGTGTTCACACCAGCATCTCCTCTGCTTGAGCTACGATCCATAAGATGGTCTTTGTGAACTGTACTACTTCATTAGGAGCAGACTAGAAACACCATGCTATGCTGAGACCTGCAACACTCACGCCAAGAGGACAGGAAACCTAGTCTTTCCTGTGATGCCAACTGAGGTGGCAACTCAGTCTAGATCTGCCTTAACCACGAGTCCGTAAATCTGAGGTTCTGCTCTGGGCATGATGCAAGAAAAAGAACCTTTTTAAAGGTTCTTTTAGTCTCTGCTTCTGATGGATCGGTGTTTTGAGGTCAAGTATTTTTAAATGTTTATTTTTAGTCTTCAGCATATCTGCTTGCCTACTTTAAATAGCTTAAGAAGTGCAACCACTCACACCTTTGAAGAAGCTCTGGAGTTACCTCTCCATCAAACACAGCAGTGTGGAGAGGTGCTACAAGTAGAGTTCAGTGGTAGGTGTCTTACAGTGTTCCGTGTCAGAAAGAAAGGAAGAAATAACAGAATTTGAAGGTGAGACAAAGAAAAAAAAAAACAACAGTTATGATGGTTTATGGACTAGAACATCAGCAAATTCCTTCTATTTATCTCTAAACATTTGATCTCTACTTTTAAGACTAAGTTTTACTATTCTATTTCAAGGAAGCTAACACTGAGATTAGTCTGAGAGGGTATCCTTAACAGATACAGCAGGTCTGCAGTGAGATGGAGAAAACAGATAAGGAACCAAATCAGAAAACAGAAATTGGATGGTTATATCAACTATGTTTTACAAATCACCTTCTACACCCTGGACCCAGTCTTTTCTGGCACCTTTCTTACATGAGGGTAATTCCACAGACTTCCTTATAGAGTTGTTCCGTATTAGTTAGTTATACTAACTCTATGGAAGCATCTACTAATATTTCTGCCTGTTTTCCTACTGGGAAGAGACTGGGAATGGAAAGTTAGGTGCAAAGAGATCCACCACAATGAAATCATCCCTTCCCAATATGGAAAGCTTTCTACACCTAATTTATGCTGATCCTATCCATTTTATCCCACACAGAATCAAACTACTTGCTGTGTACCTTGGGAGTAGCTGGCAGTTGGGTTCTCGATGGCTATCTCGTCAGGTTAGCCATACTGTGTGCAAGGAATTGGGAGCAATGAACAGTGACCAACAGCAGCCCGCAGCATATCCTAGGAGAAGAAGAAAGATATTAAGGCAGCATGCCACCTTTTCTTAAATAATTCAGGAAGTGCATCCTGCTTTCCAAAACGATAATTGAGCTGTAACTCAGAGAAGGTGCAATGAGGTTATTCTGTCATCTAAAACACTCCTGTCAGTGGTGGGGGCAGGGGGGAACAACAAAATATCATACCCCTTTTCTAAAATCTCCTTCACTTCAATAGCACTTTGCCTCCATGGGGAAGCAGGGTGGAGGGTGCAGGATGGTGACATCCTGTAGGCTGCAGTATCCTCCCCTAGATCAATGTATGTGCTCCACTGGGGGTATGACTTCAATTCTTTCCTTGAAACATGAATCAAATGAGACCACAAGCAAATACATTTCCTGTCAAACATTTCACTTCCTGGAGACAGTTGAGAGCTAATGTGACATACTGTGTGCAGTTTATTTTTGCTTTTGGGCCAGCAAATTGCTGTACTGTTTTCCAGGCCCTTATACTTGGTTTGTGTTTGCTGAAAGAAGCATTGCAGACACATCAGCTGTGAGTCCAGTAGGATTTCTAGCACACTGACTGATCCTAAGCATTCAAATGAGGAACTGAAAGATCAGTAAACCAAATTCAGGCCAGAAGTGTATGTGTTCTTCTTTGCTTAAGACCTTGAGAAAGTAGACTGTGGAGTTTCTTTCATGTCATCATACTTGCTGCGTCATCCAGTCTGCCTTTTAACGAAAAATACAAGTGATGAAATTGGCTGGCTGGGGCATTCAGAAAATAAAGACCCAGAGTAAACGTTTGTTCTGCCTCTCTGTTGCTCCTTGGCAAAAAAATATTCAAAACCTGTTCAAATGCAAGCCTCAGAATAATTCCCTGTTGTCTTAACTGTGTAGGTGGGAAAACTGGGGGACAAAGGAAAACATCCCCCAGGACTGCATCTGACTGCTGTTTCGCTCCTGCAGGGTTGAAATAAAACATGAGATCCAGGCATCACTATGTACCTTTTAGGAACAGCTCTGATGCCCCATTAATAAGAAAATAATGCTTTGCATTTCTGCAACACTGTTCATTTCACAAGTCTTGATTAGTTAAGTATCATTGGGCTGCCGTATTTCAAGTGTTTCAGAAACCAGGAAAAGCTGTTCTCACTGCCTCACCTCTACTTGTATAAGCAGCACTTCATGAAGAAGGGGCCACAAAAATGGGTGATTCAGGTAATTCAGGTAGTCTCTAAATGTTGCATGAAGCAGTCTCCTGTCTGAAGAAGGTTGGCAGGCTAGCGTACTGCTAGCATGGCAGTATTAAAGAAATGCTGAGATGTTCATATTAATGTGACATTAATTATTCTCTTTTTAAATATGTGTCACCTCTTTTGAGTTCTGTGGTACTAATGCATATCACAATTAGCAGAATACATGATTTTGCAGCAAGAGGTAGTATGGCACTACAACACGGGACAAAATATAGAGGACAGGGGTAAAGTAAAAAATGAGTATTCCACTTTTCTGTTACATCCACACATTGACAACAAATACTGATGTAAATTGATCCAAGAAACATTTGGTCTGGCCTTAGTCTTCGAGCAGCATCTCTATCTCAGCTATACTGGTTCCCTTGTACATGTAGATATACATATGTAATTTTTGTCTTTAGTTACTTTTAAGTTAAAAAGTCATATGTAAAAGCACATAATTCAAAACAAACAGACATAATGAACAAAACTCCAGAGAAGGCAGTGAAAGTGTTACTACTTATATCCATGCAGATGTAGTTCAGTGCCACTGAAGATCTTCAAGAACTCTGCGAACAGCTTCTCTCTCCTTCAGTCAACAGTTTGAATGTGCAACTAGGTCAGACGCTCTGTAGCAAGGGAAATCTCTTCTTGGTTTTGGTAATGCCAATACAAATTTTCCAACACAAGTATGCCAACATGCTTCAGACTTCACCTGGGGAGGAGAAGGGGAAGTAATTTTGTCTCTGCAGTGTTGCAGCCCTTGACACCTTTGCAAAGACTACCTGTGCTGCCAGCTGTGGTAGTGGTGGTATTTGTAATGTGGAAAACTACTTGCCGCAAAAAAACTATTGCACTGCTGGCATTTCCCCCTGTCTATCTTCCTGAAGTGCAGAGAAGGAGAAATGTCAGAGGCATTTTGGGATAAGAAACTGTTTGGCTACCTTGCTTCTTTGTGTTTGACTATTTTTCCTCCCACTCCACTTCATGTTTCTTTCCACTCACAAGTGTTGTTTTAACACAGATGTCCCTAGGTGTTCAGCTGCCTTCAGCTGGTGGCAGTCTAGTTGGAGTTTAAAATAAACTTACATACACTTTTCTGAATCAATGTTGTAATTGTCATACTGCTAATGTTGACTTCCCTGTTGTTTTTTGTGGTAGTATCACAGACTGCTTTAGAAGAATCTCTTTATTGCCTGAAAATACATAGTTTGATACCTCTCAAAGTGCTTCTTAAAAGTTATCCTGACTTCAGAATTCTTACTTTAGCTGCATATCTTTGACTGTTTCCCTCTCTACCAGGGACCATGAACATATCGGATTTTAATTCATTTGTACTCTAGCAGTGGAAAAAAAAGTCACTCACCACTGAATTCACATTTTGCTAGGTAAGTTAAACATAGCTACATGCTGTCCCTGTCCTAAAGCACATTGTACTCTAAAGCATCAAGAGGGGCTTTGTATAGATCTCTGCATGAACCACAAACTTCCATTACTGAATTAGGCCTCTTCAAATGGTATAGCTTAAAAGCTGAAAAGAATGGTGATATGCTCAAAAGAACCGACATTCTTCATGTTTATGGATGTTCTAATATAGTCACATAAACTGCTGGAACAAAAGGGAGAGAGAAACAGATTATTTTCTGTGAAGTAGCCAAATAAATTATAACTAAAATAATTTTAAAGTCTTTCCCCAGTTCCCAGATGTCTGAAGATTATTATTGATCTTAAATATTTCCTTGAACTGATGCAGATATCAGATTCTAAATTCTAAAATTCTTAGCCAGCCGGGACAATGTCATCACTTGCCCAGCAGAATTACATGTATCTTCAGGTCTAACACACAAATAACATATTTGGATGGTTTGTATGAATAAAGTAAATTGATAGACACATATGTACATGTTTGATGTCTTCAGATAAGACCATTCCATAAGAGCTTTATCTTTTAAACCTAAATTCCAACCTTTGGATGAATGGGTTTTTTGGCATTCCTAATTATGATTCAGTAACTACTGACATAAGAGTAGCAACAGGAAATTCACAAAGCCTATGAGGTATAAACTGTGCCAGTAACAGAACAGTTCTGATATCTTTATGATGTAATGGGGAAGTGCACATTTAACCAAATCAACTTCTTAATATTTTCATGAGCAGAAAAGGATTTAATCAAGGAAGTCAAGATTCCCTTCCAGTTCCTTCTTCCAATAAATGTGTTCAGACTTTGATCTTTGACCTTTGACTTTTATTCATAAAATTAATTCTACATCATATTTCTGCATATAGCTCTCTAAGGAGAATCAAGTTTACACTTCCCTCCCAATCCAAACCATAACAGCACTTAATTAGGTGTTAATTTATGTAGTACTTAGAATGAACTTCTGACACTTGCTGAAGTAGACAGCATGAGTGCACATATGTTATCACCTGACTATATCAAGCAGCAGAGCCTTTGCCTGGTCAGGTGTCTTGGGCTTTAGAAGGTATCAAGTAACATTTATAACCCTTATTGTACCTAAATTTCTGATAGGTTGGACCTGTCTCCAGTGTACATTAATATATAAACCCATGTGTACTTCAGCACTGATTGTAAGATCCTCAAACAGACTAGCAAGTTATGGAAACAGATGTCAAGACAACCTGCCACGAGGCTGTCCTAAACTTAGTCACTCTGCTCAGTTTTAAGGAAAGTGCACATCTGACAAACATTTCATTTTTGCCCACCCAACATGATTAAAACCATGGAATTAAGCTCTTTTCCTACCAAAGCTAAACCCTGAGTAATTATAGCTGTCCCAATCTGACCTGTGAATCAAAGTGTACTGAGCATTTTTATACAAGGCTTTTTTCCATACCCGTAAAGTCGTGCTGCTCTGTTACACTGAGCAGCAACATTTTGATGGAGCTAATATCTTTTCTAATGGTCATATGGCTTTGACCATAGTTAGTTCATTTTGCTTTAGACAGTCTAATCTTGACTCTCAAATTGTGCAAGATTTATAAGAGAATAGACATTAATTAATAAATCGTCTTTGTTGAGCAGCCCTAGTAAACAACCTGTGGTATTACATCCCTAGCTTGGAAGCAAGGACACTGTGTACCTTGAAGATGTCTAAATGGAGAGGATTTGAATATCCATTGTACTGGGTGCTTAATCAATCTTTCTCATTACTACAGATGAGTGGAAACAGTACTGTCATGAATGTGTTTTCAATCACGCTATCCCCTGGACTACTCTGAACACTGCAGCAAGCTTATAACTGAAGTCAGACCTACTGTTCACCAGGGTGGAAGCATCTTTAGACAATCAAAAAAGCAGGAAAGGTAAGCATGAAAGCTGTATCCAAAAGTTATGTCTATTTCTAAACCCCTCTTTTCTATTTGTATTCCTTACTTCTGCCTGTCTCATGGCCATTAGTAATATCTCGCCCAGTGCTGTGAAAATAAAATCAGATCTTACAGATCTTCAGCACGTTATGCATGTTTCATAAGGCGTTAAAATTAAATGAACAAATGTTGAATAAATACATTCTACTTTGCTTTAGATTTACTTAAGGGTTTTCTTACATCTATTTCATTATTCCTATAACATTTATTAATAGTCCCAATACTATTTATAAGAAAGTAGTCATTGCAATCCTTTGCTTTGTTTGTTATAAATTCCAGAAATTTCCTTACAATACAAAGGAAATAGAAGACCCATTCTGCTTCCTGAGTTCTGCTGAATTGTGCTGGAATGGCCATGGTCTGGTTACCTTGCTGATGATTTTGCTTATTTCACAGATATGTAGGTCAGCCTCTATAAAACTGTTGTCATCATGAAAAAGTCTGAAATACAGTGAGAAAAAATGAAATCAAGATGTTTAGAGAGACAAATTAATGTGAAGGCATCTTTTCTGTAATAGCTTTCAGTGTGGTTAAAACACCAGCACTGCCCTAGCAGAACATTAAATGTACGGATGGCCTCATATTGCTGGTAAGCAATAAATAGCAAATCATTCCATTGTATAGTTAAAACGTTAAATTTAAATGTCTTCTAAAATTTTTTGACAGTCTTCACTAACCATCTGTTTGCAGCTAAGCTGCCGTTTCTTCCTGTAGTGTTTTAATGCATATGATACTTGAGCATCTGCATTTTTGGTAACGTAAACCAAAATGGAGTCCAAATGCAAATTAATTTTGTTTAACACAACTTTTAATGCTGTGGAAGTTTTTTTGTTAACCAACAGAGCTGTTGGTTATGAAATAACTGAGCTGGTCAGTCATTTTAACAAAGGCAAGAAATACTTGATGATTTTGCTGATTTTTGCCACAAGTGAAATGTTTCATAAGTCATCAGTTTTTGAAGAAGGAAAACTATGAAGTACAAAAGTGAAATCTCTAATTCCATGCCTGGACTTCTCTGATTTGCTTTTCACCAATGAAAAGAGCATAATGAAGGGGAGATAACCTTGAACATGGAGAGGTCTTGACTAATAGACACCTGACACTGATTCTGAAATCCCTGCAACTCCATCTCTGCTCCACACTGTCACTGGCAGAGTCTGGGTCTCCAACACCTCGCAGCCAGCACAGTCTTTCACAGCTGTACAGAATGATGCCAACCCGTTTTGACATCAAAACAGATCCTTATTCCTCAAGACTGAGTAATTATGAAATAGGCATGGCATTAGTTAATTAATCCCAGCCCGTGTCCTTGGGCAAGTTATAATCTCCATTGCTGTGTCCTCTTCTTTACAACTCACAAATTTTTGAGAGGAATAGCAAGTTAGAGCTGTAGCACACCACAGAGTTATTGTCAAGACACCTCCCAGCCCAGCTTGGTTTGCTCCATTTTGTTACTAGCCAAAAGGCATAAGGGGATTGCAGCTCCTGAAGCAATGCAAGGCAGAGCAGACATTCCCTGGCCGTGTTGAAGTTATTCTTTAAGCTGATTCTAATTTTATACAGCATCTGTGAATAGGAGAAGACCAAGGCTCAACTTTTTTCACCAACTATCAGGGTTGCCAGCATCTCTTCTCCCTACAGGCAAGACAAGTTGGGCTTATTCCTGGATCTAGACACAGAGTCTGAACCTTAGACTGAATCCCACCATTAAAAAAAAAAAAATGGAATAGCTACTGTGAAGACTGTTGAGAAGCAACGGCTAGTTTATATTCTGTCTACAATTTAGCATATGACCACAAAGCGTATCGTTCCAGGGGACTCAATTCAAAGCAAAATGTTTGAGCTTCTGCACTGCAGAACTTTATGCATGGCCAGGGAAAACAGAGAACAACAACTTTCCACAGTGTTTAGCTGCTTTGCTTCTGCTTCCATGATACAGAGTCCAAACATACAGTAATTTTAACTGAATCGAGTCCAAAACTTGTCTAAGTGTATCCACTGAAAATGAAACCGACCTTGGGGAGAAAGAATAAATGGCAGGGCAGTGAAAACATCTTATGCCTTAAAGAAAACCATAGAGAAAGTAGCAGCAATTCATACCTGCTCTCAAAATAATAACTAGGGCTATTATTTATGAAACAGAAAAGACCTTTCTCCTTGCACAGTTACTCTTTGGTGCCAGCAAAGGCAGACAAGGTAACTGAATAAGCATTCTGAAAGAAAACAGGAGCAAGTATTCAGGAAGATGCTATTAGGACAGGAAGCAAGAATGAGAAAGTATTTTGCTCCTCTTGAAATGGAAAGGGTGATTTATTGTGAGCAACCGAAAGAGAAAAACTGTATGTCAGCACAGAGCAAACTGCAGGACTTCTGGCAATAGAAGAAATATTGAATCAATAGTGATGCTAATGGCTTTATTTTAGCTTCTAAAATTATCCTTGTTGTCCTAAAAATATCGTGTATATAAAAATAGCTCAATTATATTAAGGATCTGTGGTTACAAGGCAACATGTAGACCACACTTATTTTCCAACATTTGTCTAACAAGTGGACACTTGAAGCATCACCTTCCATGAATTACATCTCCTTGTATTTCACCTTTTTTTTTCTTTTTAATTTTTGTTGAGGAAGGCTTAAAGGTGCTAGACATTTTCTTCTTTTCATCTCTTTTGCCAACCCCTCTTGCTCTTTGCCACCTTCTCTTGTAGGGCAATCACATTGCTTTCAGTTCACCTCTTGTGCCCCCTCCAGGGAAAGGGAAAGGTGGACAGAGGAGAAAAAACTTCATTTATTGCCTCTTTTTCCTAGATCTGTTGGCTTGGCTGGTAAAGGGGCAGAAGCATGTGCCATGACCTACAGCACACATTCCACTGCCCATAAGGATGGAAGAGTCACACCACAGTGTGTCGCAGCAGTCAAGCTTAGCCATTGATAAAGGTTCTTATCTGGTGCAAAATTCTGAATACCTGGACAAATGAAAATACGCTTCATTTACACAGGTTTTGCTTTAGTGATTAAGTTTTCCCTATGCATTTTTTCCTAATTGTATTATTTTAAAGCACACCAAATAGTAATTCTATGTGACATTTTTATCACCTGCATAACATTTCAAATGAAACATTTTATTGCATTTAATGTTATTTAAACACTTACCATGTACTCTTCGGTGCTACAGTTTTCAATGTGTTCTGGCTATATTAAACAAATATTTAAGAAACAGTTGGCATATGTACTGGTTTTTTCCATTTTTAAATGTTTAAGTTGTAATAAACATGTAGTATGTTGCAAATTTATTTCATATATATGGCCCTTTATGTGTTAAGAGTTGAGAATATATTTTTGCATTGCCATAGTTGAGTTTGTCACATTTTCCATTACAAACTTAATTTCAGGGTTTATAACTTCTCCACAAAGAGAAGTGCCCTTCAGGAGGAAACTTGACATTTAATTTCCCAGCTGCAAAGAAGAGATGAGGTGGGGTTTTTTTCCTTTTAAAAAACAGATTAATAAAATAATTGTTTAGCAAACATTTCTAGCATTCAAAAATGGATAAATAAGTCTCTGCAGCTTGGATTCCTCCTCTTAGACTGCTAAAAAGGCTTAATGAAAAAAAAATCCAACTCTGAACAGGAATCTAAACTCAACATTTTTAAATTCTAACAAAAAATAAAAACTTTCAGGTATCAACTACTACTAATTAGAGTTTGAAACTGCTTTTGCCTCCACCACAAAGCGGATGAAATAATTACTGATACAGATCTCAAGCTGGTATAACATAGCTGGTATATGTCCATTATCTGTCCAGATCACTACTAATTTCAGCAGTCAAACATGCTAGCCCAGACCAAAGAAAACCACTTTTGGATCTTACAGAATTAGAGCTAACAGCATAGCGGCAGTCCATCACTGTCTGTATGATGTAAATTCTACTTCATACACCTTTTTGATACTCTATAACTCATGACAAAAACGAATTCCACAAATTTTTCCTCACCTCTAAAAATGCTATACTGAAAGCATATTGCTTGCAACTATTTCTGTTCCTAAACAGGACGGGAAAATATAGCATAAGACAATCACACGGGATAAAAGCATAGATGAAATGAAAAGCTGAGCTGTTTTCTTGAAAACTTATAAATAAATGAACAAATGTTTATGAATAACAAATACATTTTTCATAAAACAGGAATTATTTGTGAATGAGTCCAATATCAGAAGCTTAAGCTTATTGCAGAGTTTAGTTTCAACCCTATGCGTGATTACTGCTATTTTTATAAAAAAAAAAGGCCTTATTTTCAAATTCTCACATATTGACTGCCAGTAGTTTTCCTCAACTACAGTACTTTCCAGATTAATCTATCTCTACATTGCCAAATTTTATGACCTTTATTGCAAGTCACCCAACAAGTGTTTTCTCAAAGCTCTTTTTTTTCCTGAGCAAAGTAAGACTCTTAGCTTTCATTCTTTCCAATCATAATATTATGGCTCACAACTTGGTTAAAAAAAAATGTGACTCAAAAATGCCCTGATTTTGAGCCTTGAAAAGACAAAACAAGTCCTATATTTATTATATCAAAAAATTCCCCAAACTCATGACATTCCAGACTTGACTGATGATTTGTGAATGCTTTCAGGTTAGCAATACTGTATTATATGTTCCTCAGATTCCCATCTGACCATTACATCCAACAGCTACTAGGTCTTTGATCTTTTTTCCACAAATTTCACTCAACATTTTCAGATTTATAACTCAAATTAAATAGTTTTAATTTGACTAGGGCTTTGTTGTACCTATTTTCTAGCTAAACTTTAAAATGGCTCCCAAGGTGTATGGTTGCTCCACCTCCCAAGGATTAGTAGGCAGGAACTGCGGATTTTGTCTGTGTTGGCACTAGGTAGAACTTTAAATAGAAAGAGACCATGTTCTCACAGCAGACGTCTTTCTAATTCCTTTGTGTCATCTTTTTGGTCTCTGGTAGGCTGTTATCCAGTTCCAGAAAGATCGTTTTAAAAAAAAAAAAATCACTAAAACTATCTTTTCTTCCACACCCAATAGCCTTTGCATTCTACCAGAACTATGGTACTCCACCGATCCTGTTTTCATTTTCACAAAGAAATTTTCATTATAATGAAATAGTATATATGTGAGCAGAGCTAGATCTATGTTTTGCTCATGTGTATGATTCCATTTTTTCTGTTTTGTCTGGATCATGTTTTCCTTTAGTTTATCATTACATGACATAGCAGAGTTTTCATTTATTTTTGCTTTATGATGAATCTCCTTTTTGCCTCTAATACCAGACAATTATTTACTAACATACTTACTAAGAAAATGAGAAACCTTCTAGAAAGCCAGGACTTGTCCATAATTTAATTTTACACTGTTGCAGATAATCTTCATGTGGGATATTGAATGCAAAACAAGGCCTGACATACACAAAGGGGAATATCAGAATAGCTCCAGCCTACCAATTACAGATCAGAAGGCCTTAATTTCCAGGTTTTCCATGATATAATTTATCATAAGTCATGTTTTCATTTGTAACCAACCATAGCAATTGTATATCACTCTTCATTTAAGGCTGAGAGCTGTCAAAGTTGCAGTTCAAACTAGCCATACGGTCAATAAACAGTGTCTTATTTTAGTATTCTGGAAAGTTTTTAGGGAAGCAATTGTGTAGAAATAAAAGCAACATCATAGACTGGAAATGCCTGAAGGAACAAATCTGAGCCATGGGCAGAAACAATAAAACAAATGGCACAACACTAACTGTAGACAATTTCTGTCCATAATAAATTCAGACCAACATCATAATTAATGCCTCTTACTTTGGACACCAAGTTTAGACATTCAAGAATCTATGCATTAGGCTTTCCTTCATTTCCTTCAGGAATATTATTTGGACTGCTTCAAGATGCACAATCAAGTTTCTACTATTGTGAATGGTAAATAGGCATCTCCAGGTGGTGGGCTGGATATTGATCCATCTCCCACTCTTGGCCTATACCTAAAAGAATCTGCTATTAAAAGAAAAATAGGAAAATTGGGAAATAGCAGAAGCATTTTCTCCAGACGTCCTAAACACTTGAAAGACATACTTTTATCTGAATAGTATAAGAAGTCTACCACTTGACTCTACCCATCCAAGCCATAACAGTCTTGACCACGTGCATGAGTCTCTGCAGAGGCATCTACAAAAAAATTTGAGATATTTTAGGTACTTTTAGGAGAGAGTGTTTGAGAGTAGAAGATCCAAACTGCTTTTTCTGGTTACATCTCTGCTGATAAAAACATTGATGAGAAAGCACAGGCTCAGTCTTAGCATTAATTCTACGAGATTGTCCCTGGCATGTTGTCAGCACCTCCCAGACTGCTCAGGAAAAGTTCAGGGGATAGCACTGACTAGAGGTTTTTTTCCCAATGAGGCAATCTCCTTTTCAAGGGAAGAGGGAGGAAGGAGAAATTTTAGCCTAAACAATTTTCTAAACTCCTTCTCTCCTCATGCACACTAAAGCTTTGTGACATCAGTTTACAGTTTGGCTTTTTGGGTTCAAAATATCATATCCCAAATCAACACCTTGTGGGAAAACAGAAAAGAAATAACTTAATTAAAAAGAAAACAAAAGTCAACAACAATAGAACCACATTGGTTCCACCAAGTAAAGAAAGGGACCTGCGACATGTTCTTATACAACCATGATGAGAAAACTTTCTATTATTAAACTGCTTACTATATTATACACTTACAAGAGGCATGAACAATTTCAAACACAGCTTGACTGCACTTTTATGTCTTCAAGTGACTAATTTACCACAATCCAAACAGGTAATTGTAAAGGTTGATTTATCACTAATTCTTTACAAACCACAGATTTAGCTTTGAATATGAGAAGATTTAGTCCCATTCCC
>NW_010390919.1:2602-8657 GCF_000710305.1 Buceros rhinoceros silvestris | reverse complement strand
AAAAAAAAAATTGGTTTTTAAAGATTGATGATAAAAGGAAATATTTTTTCTCGCTTTGTCTCTTTCTTCCCAGCACTGTCATCTAGCAACTGTGATGAATATAATTAAGGCAAGTCTAAATGAAATGAAATCAAAGGGATACTTCTTGAAATAAAAGTATTTTTAAATTCACTGGAAATTGAGTGAATCCAGGGTTTGTTTCCTATGAAAAGTGTTGAAAGAACTTGTGGACATACAGTAGGATGTGAACTGTAATAAATCATGTTCTTAACTGTGCTATTTGTCTTCTTTAATTTTCCATTTAGTGAACAAATGATTCATTTTTCCGTTCAGAGAGCTACAAACTACAGAATTTACAACTATTTCAAAAAATAACAATGGGGGGGAAAAAAGAAACACAAGAGTGTTCCACCTTCTCAAATAAAATTTTTATCCAAATCTCATAATTATTTTCAGGGAAAAAAAAAAAACAAACAAGCAAAAACTCAAAACAAAACCCTGAAGTACTTTTGGGTACCTCTGTAGTTTTTAGTCATGTAAATTCCTGGTGACTCAAGTGGACGTTTGACTGTATGAGGACTGGAGGGAAACAGAAGGAGGACCTCTCCATTCAACTTCAGAAATGTTGGTCTTGCACATTCTTCTCCAGAAATGTAAAGTGCAATACACTTATTATTTACATTAGTAACCAAAAAACAATATTTATTTTGGAAGACACCCGGTTTCATTACTGTGGGCAGAAATGCGGTATTCACCCACAGCCCTGAGAGGGTGAGTAGTTTCAGGGCATTCTGAACTGGTGCTTCTCCATGGCGCTGGCTGCGGTCCACAGTGCAGAGAGGACACCCCTATGCATAGCTATAATCGCCCTGTCAAGAAAGCTTTGCCCCATGACATGAGATTAGAAACCTGGGTACTCCTTCAGGTTTAGTTTCTTTGGAAAAAAAGGTATTGAAGGGTCTTGGTGTGGGAGGGAATCTTCACTTTTCCCCCTCCTTCCATACCTCGTACCCTCTTGACCTACAAATTTCTAGACAGTAAAAGTTACATTTTTCTGAACTTGAATTTTGTTGCGAAATGTATTAGTACAACACTGCCAATCCCAAACACTCAAACATCATGAGTCAGACACCAAAAGTTATGAGACTGGCTTGCACTTCAGATTTAAGAAAGTGTCTTTTGTAATGTTATTCTTAGTCTGCTGTATGATCATAGTTTTAAGCTTCTGTCTGCAACCATGAAACCAGACACTCAACCAATAATTAGTGCATTGTTTTACTTTTTTGAATGAGAAGACATTTTATGTAATACTTGATTTTAGAAGCTCGGGCATTAAGAACACTAGATGTCACAAGACTAACCACAAAAATCACCTGATTTGGCAATGTTAGTTTTGCGGTTATAGTCTGAAAATCTTGGAACCCTTGAATTGACACCGATTTCAAAATGCAAGCTGATATTATAGGATTTATAAAGATATCATACTATGCTTCTGTTTCTTGGTGATATGAAAAGAGTTAATAGCACTCTGTATCCCAGAAATGGCAGTCAATCACACCTTTTACTCTTCAAAATCATCCAGACCACATATCAAATCAATATGCTTGCATATTTCTAAGCGGTTTCAAGAGCCAGCCTTATGCCAAGAATACCCTTGTGATTTGATTCTAGATTGAGATTGAGTGAAAAAGGTCTCCCTCACATCCAACCAAAATCTCAGAAAAACGTTCCCTTCAGACTTGTAATCTTGTGATTTGTGCAAGAATGCTGGGGTTTTGGGTCATAAACCCATAAAAGACAATTTTGTAGGTTTCTGTCCTATGATCAAAATGCTACACTGAAATTCCTGACTAGATTTAGCCACAAATCTGCAATATATAATTTTTATATTACATACATAAATTACTGCTCTTCTGCTGAAGCAATCCCTACAAAGAAATGTTTCATGATTCAGACCTGATCTTGAGAGTCAGCGTAACTGGAATTGCTCCCTTCCTATGTCTGAGAAGACTCACTTTTCCAGTCCAAGGACATTCCCATAAGGCAGTGGGGGATTGCCGAGATGTGACCAAACTTATTTTCAAATCTGGGTAAGTGTTTGAGAATCCCAGCTGCACAGTGATTTTTTTTTCTGTCCCTGCTTACAGGAGTATCATGGACTGTAGGACTTCATCATCATAAATGACATGATTCAAACCAGCTTCACTGCGGTGTGTGCACACCCAAGCTCCACTACAGCTCACGCTGGGTTGGATGCAAAACTGAACTCCACTATACGCTGCCGTTAAAAAAATACTGAGTTTGGTGGCAAAAGAGGGATGTTATCATAGGAAGTAACCAGTGACATCTGTAAGATTTCCCATGAGGCAGCTAGGACCTAATTCACGGAGCCGTGAGAAACACCTATAGAGCTGAAGAAATGGATCTGGTGATGGCTGGATCTTTTGCGCATTCAGTGCAGGTTGTGCTGTTATGCTAGGAAAGAAAAAAGTGTCATTTCTATTGTTTAATAATCTAGATAATGCAAATATATGTTGGACTGTAAGTTTTGACTTACCCATCATTTCTATCAGCTTATAAGCACTGAATGTGACAGTTAATCAGCCATTAAGCAAAACAGGCCATGGATTCTGTAATTATTCTTCAGTCTTTTCATTTTTCTCCTCAGAAACTATTTATTGATTGTCCCTTTGGCCAATCTCCCCAGAATCTCACTACAGGACTTTTTTCCCCAAGTTCATAACCTTAAACTCCTACGTGCTCAAAAGATGTTTTTGCTGTGGATTCGCATTTTTTAAAGGAAGCCAAACCAGGAAGTGTCATCCTATGCAACTGAATCAGTTTCCACATGGTACACAGCCAAAGCTAAAGTTTGCCCTCAAATCTCTGTCACTTGGGTACACAGAGGAATAAGAAGCAATAGGAGATTTTCCCTGTACCTCTCAGTTTAAGAGGGAAAATACACTGCCAGTAGATATCATGGATGATAATGAAGTTTCAGGTCCATCAGAGATTCTGAAAAGTGCAAAGAGAGATGCTCTGGATTGCACAATTTTTAACAATTTCTACAGTCTCCTCTTCAGGATGTCCCCATCCTTTCCTCTTTTTGTCCATCATCACTGTTCACTGGTTCTAGCCACCATTTTTCCTCCTGCTTCCAGCCACACTTCCAGATTTACAGACATAGTCATGAGCTTTCCCATTATAATACAGTGCTCTCACTCTTCCTGCTGCGCAGATTTCTGACCTTTCACTCAGCTCTTATTAAGAGGTTATCATCATTTAGTCAGGCAGGTATGACAAATGGGGAAGACGCATGCTTTATCTCTGAATTTTGAGACTCTGTGAGGCATGAGGCTCACAGGTGTTCTGACAGGCATTGGGTCCTTCCCTCTCCCTAACTCAAGTCTTATCCTATATGTCACTGATCATGCCCTTCTTCACTCTCCCACTTGCTCTTGTTTCCAGCATCGCTCTAGTAGTTCTTTCAACTCAAACCTTCTCAACTCTTCTCCAACCATTGCCATACTAGTCTTTTCCTTTTACCTCTGACCTCATGCCCTGGCCTGTCCATTTCCCTCTTTTCAGTTCACAGTCTCTATTTGTGGTTCCAGGGTTTCTTCATCCCATTATTCTCTTCTCCAATTGCTTTAATTAGATCTCCCCTTACGACACATAACAAAATGTAGCCTGGCATCACACTGTCAGCAGTGCAGACACCCTCTTCATGATGGATAGTAGAGAGGGAAGAACTGAAAGAACAAGACAGAGTTCAGAGATAACAATTCCTCAACGTGGACCTCACCGCAATCATCACCACCCACTCACAGTAGCAGCTGCTGTCCCTGCTCTGCCTTCTCCCTCACCCAGAAAGAAGGCAGATCCACCAGGAGCCTGTTAGACCAAGATCATTCAATGCATCGTGAGCAAATTAAATCCTCAAACTTCTCTGTTTCAGTGCATTTGAAGTTACTTAAAAGCCAACATGATTATTTAATGTTTTACTTTAAATTGGATTTTGATATTTTGATCTCACTATAGGTTCCTTAGGGCCTTTCCAGTCAAGTAATTAGCAGGAGAACATTCTCCTGCTAAAGTCTTTGTAGCAGTAGTCTTACTCCTTGCTATAAAAAATTACTTTTGGATCATAATCTAGACAATCCTTTTTGATTATTTATCTAAAACTAAAAGCAGGAAATGATTCATTTGATTTCTGCCAATACTGGAGTGTTGCCACTTTTAGCTCAGGAAGAGTAGGCTTCCTTTGGCAGCCTTTGCTTGCATGATGATGAATGAAGTTCTATGTTTAGTGCTAGCTAGAATTTTATGGCATCTAAAAAAGCAATCTATACATGTTGCAGGGAGTGGATAGGTTTTTTTAGATAACTATACCATAAGTTTGCATGCTGTGTCACAGCAATACCTTCAATATATACACAGAGGAGGGACTCTTTCTAAAAAAAAATCTTTAAATATTTGAAAATGCACTATTTGTCATAATAAGCACAGAATTCCCCCAAAGAGAATGCACACTCACACTTACATTACACAGAGGAAAACATAAATGCCCCTCCTTGTCTTAATGATATAGCACCCAAATTACACGCAGTCATTTGTCATTGAAAAGCATAGGCCACCATGGAACGGGCAGTTAAACAGCACAATAAAACCTACTGTAGGCCTAACGGGCAACACTACCTACTGATGAACAGAAAAGACTTTGATGTCTTGACAGTATAAATATTTGTCTGTTCTAAGAGTTATAGTAATCCAAACATGATACCATAATTGTGGGGAGGGAATTGTGTAGAAATGATGCATTTACACCTGATGAAAACATTGAGGTATACTTTCAAAAATAGCCATTAAATTTACATAAATTAGTCTCACTAGATGGTATTTGTCATTCAGACAAATCTCTTTCTTCAGAAGTAGACGGACAAGTTTGAGTAATTCAGGACTTTCTTATAAATATTTTGGACTCCAGTACCAGCAACTCTGTTCTTACCTACATTTGCATACTAACTGCCTTTGTGATTTGCTGGAGAATTTCTCCCAGGTGTTTCCTTTGACAAATTCCCAACAGTCTTCTGAAGCAACATGTTCTAGTGCATGAACTCTCATGCTGAGAACAGTCCACTGAGTCGTGCACCTTATCTACCTTCAAGAGTGTCCTCAGATATTCCTCTCAGGAGCTTTTCACCTGTGTGAAGACCGTAGCCTCACTTGATGTTCATTGTACTTGGGATCAGACTTTATTCAGGAAAATATTCTTGAACTAATGGTACTTTTATATATATATAAATATATATATATTCTGTGGAGGGTCAGGATGCAAATATGGGAAAATGGAGAGTTCAGCTTGGGCCAAATGCAAGGACTGTACAATCGTGTACCCTGGTTTCAACCACAGGCAGTATCAGAAGGAAGTACTAAGAACTCCAAAAATAAGCAGATAGTGGATCATTTTCACTATCATTCCACTTCAGATTTTATTCTGTTCTGCCACCATCAGAGATAGAGTATCTCCAAATGATTTAACTTCCCATGCAAAATGTACATCATCTGCAATTCTCTACTCTTGCAATGAATACATCATTTCTATGTCTTTTAAAAATCTCATGTACATGATAGGAAGAACTAGGGTCATACAGAAAATAGTAGATTAAGTAAACTAGCCCATATATTACAGATAATCAGATCTGACTTCCACAGTTGTATTTTAGAGGTCACGTAAATAGAGGAATGGAGGCCTGAAAAGTGATTATAACAATGAACAATATAAAGGACAATGTGGGGACAGATAGCCTAACAGGACGTCTTAGTGTTTAAACATCATCATTTCTTGGATAGTTTCATTTATGTTTTAGATTTAGGGATTAAAGCAGAATCTCTCCAAATATATGAGAACTTTGCATGTGCCATAAAGCAAGCTGTAAAGGGGTACATATCTGATTTTTAAAAAAGCCTTTGTTGTTCACCTTTGTGACTCTCAGTCTCTCAGCTATCCCCACCCCCCCCCCCCCCACCCCCCCCCCACCCAACGACCACACTC
>NW_010390919.1:340-2552 GCF_000710305.1 Buceros rhinoceros silvestris | reverse complement strand
CCCCCCCCCCAAACCCCAGTGGAGAAGGTGAGCACTCTCTGCCAATGCATATATAAGGCATTTATAAGTGAATTGGATCCAAAAGCCTTTGTCCCTTTTCCCACCGTGTACGCTTTCAAATACTGTGTACAGTATTGTGTACAGAGGGCAATGTGGAATTTCCCTCTGTTGAGTTGCTGAAAATCAGAAATGCTTACCTCTCTGGTATGCAGACTGAAAACTCATGCAAAGTTTATCAAAACTGCAGGTGGACTTATGGCCATGCCCCACTAAAGGAAAAACACAAACAAAATTAATGCAAGGAAATCGATTGCTCCCTGAAGAATCTCATTTCCTCTCACCTCTTACCCCTTTCTCCTCTCTGGCTGTCAGTCGCTTTGAGTTTTCTCCTTCCTAACTTGAACTGCCACAGAAAGCAAATCTACATGGTCTAGCTGTACGTGTTTCTTTCTCACATCCAAGGTTCCCAAATAGGACCTTCCTCAAGCTATATGATATGCATCTGCTGTAAAATGTGCTCTTGAAGGAAAAAATCCTTTGTGTCCATGTTTCCATCAGAAACCAGTCCACTGACATCTTTCACCTGAATGTCCAGCACTCAGGTATGATCCCCATTATAGGGTTACCTCAGACTGGCTGCACCTCAGGCTGAAAAGATGGGGAGTGATCACCAACGCTATACTCAAACCCTCCATTTTCTCTTCTGAACTCACCCAAAGCACCACAACATATCTTGCTTCCTGACAACCTCAGATTTGCTCACTCAAAGAATTCAATGTGTAGTATTCTGAGAAGCAGCTTCCCTCTTCAACCAACATCTATAGAAAATTCTTTAAAATGAAGAGAGAGCATTTTTACACTGATTACATTGTTTGAGATGACATCATGTCTCTGTTCCTGTGAACAGCCTTGGTTTCTGTCGCGTCTACTTGGAGATACATTTCTGTTCTGTGTCAATAACATGCCATGTGTGTCTGAGTTGGGGAAGTTTTTCTTCTTACTTCCATATTTACTGTCAAATCAGTGAACCAGCAAACTGAGTTTCGGACAAACCATTTCCTTTGCTGATGGATCTAGCACACCAAAACAGTTTTCTCAGCTTTAACACAAGCACAGGGTAAGAGTTAATTCTGTATTGTAATAGGCTACTTAAACATTTCATAACCAATCCAGCCATGAATAAATTACACAAGCCATAGAGGCAAACCGTGTCTACAAAGCACTGTCTGTATGCTGATGTTAGCTCTACAGAAGCAAATTCAGGCCCAGTATTTAGTTAATTTCAGGTACAATATACAATATTAGTTAGAATAACAATCAAAGGAGCAATGGCTGCTATTTTTCATATACACATGTAATCCATCATCCCAACTTCATTAGGAGCTAAGCAGGTATGAAAGGCAGACTGCTGAATTTCAGATTTCTTGTGTTCTCTATTAACTTGCTAATGTCTAGATTTCCATCAGTAGGATGAAAACATAGTATATTGGGAAACAAGCAGATTGTGCAACCTGTAAAAAGTATTTTGGCAAGAGAGTGGCTAAGACATCATATTCTTCTGCAATTTGCAGATGTTTCAGTAGTGTGAAAAATATTTAGCTGAGATCAGAGGGTGTCTTTTTATTGCACTCATTAAAACTTGACTGCATGTGTGTCTTCTTATATGCAAAACAAGTGGATGAGACTGTAACCTGCCCTGCGAGCCTAATGCCTTTAAACTTACCTTCTGGTATGCTGCAGTTTCACTGACGAGCCAAGAAAACTCAGGACCAAGTAAAAAGAATAAGGAAAACTTAATATCTGGGAAGAAATATACATTAACTCCATAACAGCACCTCACTAGAGGTGAACGGTTTTCTTGTGTTTTAGGAAAATGCTAGAACACTGATCAATCATTATAGCTGTGGCCCGATCCCCTTGTTTAACCGAAAGATTTCAAAGCTTCTCAAAGTCTGAAAAACTCTTTATTCTTTATTTTTAAAGTAGTTTCTGAAATTTCCAGTCTTTGACCACAAAATCACTCAGACCAAGGAGGACAGCAAGGTGATGTGAGGTCAAACAGCTCTTTTTTGTATTATTCTTTAACTGAGCAAATTCTCTAAAATTGATTAAGACATTCCAAGTTTATTCAAAGCTGTTCCTCTATCTGAAGCCCTAAAATGGAGGATGCGCATTCCCAATAGGAATTCCAGTTGCGGCAGAGGTTTTCTCT
>NW_010390919.1:0-228 GCF_000710305.1 Buceros rhinoceros silvestris | reverse complement strand
CTTTCCCTTTGAAAGGGTGTTTTTTCCTCTCCAGCAGAGGAATCTCATGTTTCTCTTCTATGTAAAATTCTTTATTATGAATTATTTAATTTTTGCCTTTCTCACACATAAACTGAAATGTTTTTTCATAAATGAGATTTTTACAGATCTATTTTTTACATGCTTCCTCCAGGAAAATTATTTCAGACTATTGGTATTTGTTGTGATTTAACCCCAGCCAGCAACTAA
>NW_010390918.1:51291-71878 GCF_000710305.1 Buceros rhinoceros silvestris | reverse complement strand
TGTCCCCATTCTGCTGCAATTCCACCAAAGGATGCTACAAAACTAATAAAACCGAATGCCTAACACCCAAACCCTGCTCAAGCAACTGCCTGGCGCCGGTGAATGTGTAAGAGGATTCACTGCCAGGATGCGGGCTGATTGCGACCCTCTTGCTGGCTCTCCCAGTTGGGACAGAGCCCCTGCACACAGCTGTGCTGCACCAGGGGGTGGTTGTGGTTGGGCTGGTTTAGTCCGCGGGGAGCTGCGGGAACGTGACAGTCGGTGTTTCGTTACCTATGGGGGTTTCAGGAGTTTGACTTCACTTGAGCCACCACCACCCATGTAACCAGCCCAGTCAGGGTTTTTTTAAACAACGCTCGCTGTTATTTTAAAGTGAAGGTGCTTCATATCTGCTGATGCCCAAAGTCTTTGCCGAGCCCCTGCAAACAGATTGAGCTACTCAGTGAGGAAACGGGAACGTTTAGGGGAAAATCACATGGAGACCCCCACGGAAAACGTATGGTTCTTGATTGAAAAATTGATGTTCTGCTCCAGAACGTTTTGTTTCCAGGTGGCTTTGCTCCCTACATCGCTTAACCAAGCTCAATTAAAAGATGAAATCACTTTTGGGTGAAGATTTTGAATATTTGGTTACAAATACCAAAATGAATCATGCAGCAGCTCCCAGTTTCTCCTCACCTTCACCCATTGATATTTATCCAATTCCAACCAAAATCACAGAGTCAGTGACTTTAAACCTGCAGGTGACAGACACTTCTGGGTGGTTCTTTTACCCACGTAGCTTCTGGTGACAGTTTTAAACAAAATACTGGTACAGATTTTTGCTCTATGAATGTTGGGAGCTCCACCCCCCGCCCCTGTTTAGAAGCCCTTTATTTCTGTTCAATTATTCTCTTGTAATTTTACGGTGCTTACCTAAAACTTACAGCAATGCCCTCATTGCCTTCGCGGAACTGTGATGAACCAAGGGGAAATTCAGCCTATTTGGGATTAGGCAGCAACAGGCATTTGCTCCGATGGCTGCAATGGGAGATTAGGCGAGGTGTTAGCGCCGAGGCATCACCCATCGTGTCACCTGTGAGATCCCACCGATCCCACCCACCTGTTTGGCAGTTTTAGGTGCCTCAGAGAAGGTAGGAGAGCTGGAAAGAATTTCATAGGGTGTTTGTCAAGCCTGGCGTAGCCAGAAATGCCGCCAACCTTCTTACAGCGACCTGAGGACGCAGGAATTCTCTGTGATTTACAAATATCAGTGGCAAACAAGGCCCTGGGAAAGCGAGAACACCTCGGAGTGTTTGTGGATCACACCTCGGGGCGGTGGCGAGTTGGAAACACAGGGAGGTGACGCCTTTAACGGCGATTGGTGTTGGACTCGTTGAGCTCTCACTAACGTGTTGCTGAAACATTTCTCTCTGCCTGGCACATCAGTGGTTCGTGCTCCCAGCCTTGGCCGGTGGGCTGGTGAGTTCCCGGCAGGTCCGGGGTGACCTGGTGCCACAGAAGGTGGTATCAGTGGGCCATGAGCTGGAGGGCAGCGTAGTGTTCCCCCTGTACTGCCAGCTCGGAGCAACCAGCATGAGCGAAGAGGCGCCTCTTGCTTTTGGAGACACCGACTCTTACAGGAGTATATTCCCCATGTGACGTTATACAGCTGCACGGTTTTTATCGAAGTGCAGGAGTACACGTAAGATCTTTAAATGGTTAATAGAGGCGTTAACTGTGGTGGGAATCCAAACGCTGTAGCACGGGGCTTTCACAATCGAACCCACCAGTGGTAGTTCTCATTCTTAATCGCTCAGGGGTGATGCTCGAGGGCAGGAACCACACAAAACCACTCTGGAGTGTCTTTGAAAGGGGGCTGTTGCTTTGCAGGGATGTTGGGTGCACCCCCGGGGCAGGGCTCTGCGCCGACCTTCCAGCCCCTTTGGGTACCACCAGCCTGCAGTCACGTCGTGCCCCCGGCTGGCGTGGCGCTTGGCAAAGACGTTAAATAACACTCGCCAAAGGCTCGCCTGCGCTTGGAACTTGGCCAGCAGAACAGAAGAGTGGTGGACTAATTATTCCCCCCGAGTCACTCCAGAGGAAGCCCTCAGTGGCAATTTACTCTAGATTGTAACGGTTATTTTTTCAGGTTTAGCTCAATCCACCTCCAGATGGGGAAAAAAACGACTGATTTTGGATTGTGGGAGTTCATGCGGGGGGATACCGAAATAACTCTCCGGGAGCAATTATTCCAGCACATCTATTCCGGGAAATTTCCCGGTGCTTGAGCACACCCAACCTCGCTGCCTTCACTGGGATCGTCACAGAACCCAGCTCTGCTTTCCCAAGGGTCGGGTCATACGGGACAAAACAAACACAACTTTGGCATTTTTTGCTTTTAATAGAAGAATGAAATTAAAGTTACAAGATTAAAACCGGAAGGTTCAGAAGATAAGGGGAAAGACAAAGAGAAGGAAGCAGAGCAGGTTTCTGGGGACAGAAGATTTTTATCACCACACTTAATATTACTCAATACTGTCAGTGTTTTCCATTTCTGAGGAAAATGGCTTTTTCCAGCAGCTCTCCTCCTACGAGTTTCAAGCAAGATGTAATTAATACAGTAAATTATCTTTGCTCCGAACCTGGTGTTTGTTCAGTTATGTTCGTGGCGTTAGAAACTCTCTGTTCTCCGCACAGAATAATGTGAAACCTTTGTTTGGACAGGAAGATCCCAGGGAGGTTTCCTGATCACCGCGTGGGTTTAGAGCTGGTTAATCAATACGTGGGGATTCTCCTTCTCCTTCTTTTCTCCTTCTCCTTCCCCTTCCCATCTCCTTCTCCATTTTAGACTTTACATTTTGCTTCTAACAGGCTCTTAAAACAGGCTTCAAATTTGCTCCTCAAACCCCAAACACATTTTTTGGAAAGTGATTCTTGGAGAGTCTGACGGTGGTGTCCAAAGTACCGTTCATTAGACGCTCCAAAAGGGGCCCCGGTCACCTGCCCCCGAGAGGAGCGTGTGACTGCTCGCACATGTGCTCTGCTTGTCAGCTGCTGAAACACGCTCCTTTATCTGTTAACGCTCACCGCTATCCGCCACGGAAGAAAACCTCGCTTTGAATGTTTTATTTATATACATTTGTTCTCCTTATTGGTGTGGCGGGGTTTGAAATATTCCTCCCACCAGCACAGCAAGAGCCGTTCACGCCGCAGCTCCCGGCCTTAGACGGTGTTTTGATGGACAGCCGAGCAGCTCTTTTCTAAAGATGGCCTGAACCAGGAGAAGATGAAATGATGAGCATCACGCCTGGCGCTTAGAGGAAGAGAGATGCTTTTTCTTCCCCAGAAAACAGGCTCTGGGAGAAGGAGGATTTGGGTTAAACTAGGATAAGGGATTTTTTTTTCCAGATGAGCAGCTTTATCAAGAAAAAAGGAGAAAAAAGAAATAAAGGAAATAAATAGGCCCCGAAAACCTCAGAAGTGCAGGAAACAAAAGCAGAGGGGTGTGTGTATGGCTTAGAAGCAACACCTGGAAGCACAAAGCAATTTTCATGGAGAACCGGACGAGGCTGTGGCTGCCAGGTGGCTCTTCCCAATAAATGAATTTATCCCGAAAAAGCCACGAGAACGAGGGAGGAAGGTAGGGCGGGGAGGAGAGCATACCCAGATGACACCAGCATGTCCTTCTCCGGGTTGCTTTGTCCTCATTTGGATCTGATCTGATTCTGAGGTGGAGGGACCAGGAAGTCAAGGAGAAGTCAATAGATGTCAGTGGTGGAGCACTGTGGGCTCAGGGGGGAAGGAATTAATACTCCTCAGGTCTGCTCGGCAGGACCGAGTTGACTTTGGGAATGAGCAGCTGGTGCTTTTGTAGCAAATAAAAGTGTTTGCCAACAGTGTTCGGATAAATTCTGCAGATGGCAATAAAAACTCTGCAGGGGAAGAGCCCTGCTCTGGGGGGTGAGCGCTTACAGCAGCAGAATCCTGCCTCGCCCCTATTTTCTGCGCCCTTCGGATCCCTCAAACCACGACGGCCCTTTTCTGTGCTGGAGAGGACACTCCGTACCTCCTCTGGCAGAAAGACCTCTTACCTCTTTCTCTGTCCCTGAAAGCCCCGTCTCGGGGGGATTTTTGTGGCTGTGGAAGGTAGCTGTGGGGATGCTGAGTATCGCAGTCGTGGAGCAGGGGCGTGGAGCGGGATGTGTGCCGTTTATGTAACCCGTTCCCATCGTCATAACTCGGGTGCTGTCTATGCGAACTCACCAGTATAGTGACGGTGTTTACAGGACAACTGGAACGACGGTGCTGTGTCCTGCACCTTGTGATGCTGTGGAACATCTCACAGCTACACGGCGGGTCCTTGTTCATCTCTGCCGGAGCTTCTACTCCTTTCCTGAGGTTATTTTCCAGGGGTTTTGATCCTCCCTCATTGTTCATTCATTCTTGGTAGTGTTTGGTATAATCAAAGACACCTAATGACGGCACTCAGCCCTTGGCCAGGAAGCAGTTGTTGCATCCTCTGACCTCTGTGTTAGCCGCTCTGTTTTCTCCAAGCAGTCTTGGAAAAAAAAAATGCTGAAGAGGAAAACTATTATTAGACCTAAATGCAGGTCAAGTATTTGTGATGATTTCTATTTTTTTTTGAGTAAATGTTTAGAAATGTTAAACAAATATATGTGTGGTGCTGAAAGACCATCAGGTATGTCCAGCAGCGGCTTAGGTTATAATATCACATTTTTAAAATTAAAATTCTTTATTTTCCTTTGGTTTTCAAGTTGAAAAGGTTGACATCTTGATTTGCTGCTCACCTTACCCTTGTGCTTACACACCGAATTGCCGTGGACGGCGTTACCTCCGCGTGAGAGGAGGCATTCTTCTCTAACATCAAGGGACAGGCCATATTCAGCTCTCACTGGCACAGACTGCTGCGGGGGGAAGGTGCCGTGTTTGCTTCGTTGTTCGGTATTCTGTTGACCATGAGGAGCTCTTCCTGGGGAAGTCCTTTTCCCTGTGTTTAACTGTGGTGCTTAGAGGTGACAACAGGACCAGGAGTAGGAGGGGCATTATGCTTAACTCCTGATGTTCCTCGGCTGCTGAGTGATCCGTTTATTTAAAATAATGGCAATTTGCTTCCACTGCAGCAAGGCCAGGGCTCACCCAGGCACAAATAATTCGTCAGTGTTGGTATTTCACTTTACTTCACCAGCGATGAGGACCTCTTGGCTGAAAGAGGAAGATAGGCAGAGGAGAGAGTAGATGTGAAGGAGGAACCAGTTTGGTCTTCTGCTCCTGTTCAAGGGAATGACTGGGAATCGCTTCACAGCCGCCTTGAATTGGCTTCGCGCACAGCGTGTCTGATTTTATCTGAGCGCAGGCGGTCTTTCGCCGAAAGATTACCTACGGGCCTGGTGAAAGAAGATTTGGTAACGATCACCGGGGAGCATCTGAGGGGCTCGGGGGGAGATACGGAATATTGCGTTTAATTACAGTTATTCAATCCCACAAAGGCAGCAGGAGATAAGTACAACCGTTAAACGCTCCAGAAACTTCCCTTTGTTAAGGCACGGAACTTTGCGAGGATGCTCTGGGAGTGCAGAACTACAGTGCGAGCAAGAACCGGGGCCGGGATCATTACTAGAAGATATTTTCAACAATTTTTACTTAAAGACAAGCCTAAACAATAAATGAAAGGCATGAGCCGCAATCACAGTAATTCACTTCGTATCCCATGTGTTCTGAGCCTTCCTCAAGGCTTCTTAATTGTTCTGGTATTGAATAGCAATGATTAGCAAAGTCTCCTTAGCACCAGGGAGTTCAGGATCTCACAACGAGCAAATGCTGCAAATTAGGGCTTTTAGGCCGTGTCAGAAACCCAGCCGCCGCCATCCGACTGCGGGAGAGAAGGAGCAAGGGGCAGCAGTACAGTTGGCACAAGGAATTTTGCTATAATCAAGTTGGCGTGAATTATTGATGGGGAATAATGATGTCAGGACCAGCTCCATGACAGCTGTGGAGCGGGATGAAGATGTGGATTTTCTTCAATGTGCCAGACATTGTATTTTCTTAGCAAATGTATAAAAATTTGTTACTAATGACAGTACCACGGGTCTGTCAAGGGCCGAACCTCAGGCCCCAGACTTGGAAACCACAGAGATCTTCCAATGCAACTGCTTGTAAAAAGGGGCAAATGGTGAGAGGCGATGAGGGACACCAGGGTGTTGAAGATCTGGTAGGTGGTGTGCAGGCACCACGTCCTATTCCTGAACTCAGTGTGTAGATGAAAACATAACCAAGCAGTTTTAACAATAGAGACAACGTTAGGTCACCCTCGTGACCAGTTTGCACCCATCGCCACTGGGCACCACTGAGAAGGGCCTGGCTCCCTCCTCCTGACACCCTTCCTTCAGGGATTTGTCTGCATTGATAAGATCCTCCCAAACCTTTTCCTCTGCAGCCTGAGCAGCCCCAGCTCACTCAGCCTCTCCTCACGGGAGAGATGCTCCGGCCCCGTCATCATCTTTGTGGCCCTTTGTCGGGCTCGCTCCAGTATGTCCATGCTGTCTTGTACTGGGGAGCCCAGAACTGGGTCAAGGCAGCAACTTGTGCCTTGTGGCTTGTATCCTAATGGTCCCAATCAACGTTAATAACAGATTTCTAATTTGTGACCTCCTTGAGTGAACCGTGCTTTAATTACAAACAAAATGAGCTGAGCCAGGGATAAAAACCCCTGTCATTTTATAGTCTTCATTTCCTGTATTTTGTGGGATTAGGTGAAATCTATAATTTTGCTCGAGCGGAGATTTTATGGCTTAATTTCTTACGGCTTTTGTGCTAGGAAGGAAGGAAAAAAACCAACAAACCCACTTGGCTGTAGGAAAATCAACATAATAAAATGTTATTGCCGGCACAAGAGGCATTACGGTCTCCCCTGGAATAGCACAAATACATTAAAAATGTATTTAGATGCATTTAAACATGCATATTATTTCCAGAGGAGTGTAATGGTTTCTTAGGAGCTATTAGGTTTTAGTATGCAAAAACCATGTTTAATCATAGAGCTTTGAGGGAAATTATTTAACAAAACCAGCAGGAACATGCCCCTTAAGGTTTCATGATATAAATCTTAATTCAGACATTTGGATTATTAATCCGAGAAAGTGCCGTGGACCTGAGTGACTCATTACACACCCACTTTGCAACAGCTTATTAATAAACCCACCAACAGCCCGTTATTATTAACTGGGTTTTCCCAAATCACCCACACTGGCAGCGTAACCGACGCAAGGGCTGGGCGAGGTGGCAAGTCAAAGGTGAGAGGAGCCGATGGGGACCGAGAAAAGAAGAAACCACCAGAGGCAAGAAACCGCCACCTCCTTCATGGATGAGGCATGAAACTGGAGGAGATGAGGTGGGAGGGAGAAGAACCTGAGTGATAAATGACCAGATAAAAGTTCCAGAGCGTCTGCTACTCTACTGCTCTTTGTGAGGTCTGTACCTGCGGACAGCTTCCATTGAGTTTCTTTTCCCTTTGCATTGAAAGTGTTGAGACACTTAGAATTTAATACGAAAAGAAATAAGAAGAATGAAATCCTGCCTGGAATTGTTACGACTGGGTGTAAATTTCTCGAGACAGAAGCGTCTCTTCCCATAAAACCAGCCAGGCTGGCTCTTCTGCCAAGGGCGGAAGGGAAGGAGAAGGTCTGAAGACTGACTGGTGGAACAGGACACAGAGCAAAAAGCTGTGTCCTGTTTGTCTGCATCCTTACACCATGGAGGAAGGAGAGCTCGGTGCCGTGCTGCTAGGAGGAGGAACAAAAGTGGCTGCTTTAATCAGAAAAGAAGGAGAAAAGGGAAGGTTTCGTGACCTGGGAAACTTGGATTTCTCCCTGAATTGCTGCGTATTGAAGCTCCCCCAACGCCATCCACACTGACACCGAAAACGCCAGTGGCCAGAGTTCGCCGCAGAGCAACAGAGTTTAACTGAATGGTGAGGCTGCGCCCAGAGGTGGTTCGGGTCTTGGCTCCTTGTTCTCCAAGAACCCTGTCGGGGTTACCCCGGCGAGAAAGGGCTGTTCATGGAAGTTGTTTCTTTGCAGTTTCACTCAGACCCTGTTTCTCTGGAGGAACACGAGGAGGACTGAAGGAACTGGGAGCCCTGCTGCGTTGTGTGGTGGAAGGGGCTGTAATCAGTAGCATCAAAACCCAAAAACCATTACGAGCCTTTTTTCCCCCAGGGTTTTTGCTTGGCAGCTGCTTTTTAAGTCACCTGGGAGCAGCAGCATCAGCCCTGTCAAAGCTTGTTTCAGCTGTGCGAGGAGCTCGGTGAGGTGGAGGAGTGCTGCTTGTGGTGGCTCTTCTGCCACATCTACATCCTAACGTGGCGTTAGCTTGGTTGGCCAAATGCTTCTGCTTCCACTGCTGAAATCTTCTCCAAAATTGCCTGAAAATTGCGTCTTTACTCTCATAAGCACTCATAAGTCCTCTTGCGTTGTCCCACTCCCATGGCTGGGTAGACAGCACGAAACCAGAGACCTATCAAATAATTAAGTTGGAAAGGACCTCTGGAAGTCACCTTGTTCACTCTTGCATTCCAAGCAGACCAAGTTGCTCAAAGCATTGGCCAGCCAAGTTTTAAATACCTCCAAAGAAGGAGAGTCCAAAGCCACTCTAGTATGTTTTGATGTCTCACCAGCTTCATGCTGAAAAGATTTCTTGTTCCATTTAATTGGAATTTTCTGTGCTGGAACTTGGGTTCTCATCTCCTATCGCTGAACACCTCAGAAAAGACTTCTGCATTCTCTCCCATGAGGACACTGAAGCCCACCAGGTCTCCCCAGAGCCTCATCTTCTAGGGCTGAATAAATAACCTCTCCGTGTTTTCTGGACTGTAGACTCTCCCGACTGTGGATAATGGATGAGTTCAGTTTTTAGGTCTCTTGGGTTGGCGTCTTTCACCAGCACTAAAAAATATTCACTTTTCACTTTCCTTCCATGAAGTCTTTATTTCTCGGCTCTCAAAATGGATTTTTTTTCTTTTTTGAATTTTATTCCCCTGACGTGGCACCATTTCGGTGTCAATTAAATAGCATCCAGCATCCCGGCAATAGTATATTGCCTGCAGTAAAAACCAGCGGCGATGAAAAACTGAAGACAGAACCGCTGGTGGAATAGGGAATGAGCTGGGAGCGAGCTGCCTCTGCGCGCCGTCACTGGTGCTCTGGTGCTCTCAGGCTCATTCCTTCTGGGCAGACACAAAGCATTCACTGCAATTCTCTAAAGCAAAAGTACCTCATTTGAGGAGGGTAAAATTCCATCTAGAGAACCTCACTGAAGCACTGAGAGAGTTCTTTGCCCGTTTTAGTTATTTTCTGGCTTGACCAAGCCTAAGTTGTCTGAGCCCCATGGTCTTATGTGATGTTTTGGGATAGGTGTGAGCAACGTGCTCAGAAACCAAAACTCGGTGGGAAGGGTCCTTTAAAAGATGCCTAGTCCACCCCCCTGCAGTGATATCTCCCAGAAGACTTAGGAACGGAGCCTGTGGAGGAGATGTCCTGTCTCCATGCAATGCTTCTGGGAGTGCTGCACTGGGCACCATCCAGGTGTGATTTGGTGTTTCAAAGGACCCTGAGACTTGGGCAGTGTCGCTGTGAGGTAGCCCAAGCTGCCTTAGCTGGCTCCACGGTCTGGGGGTTCTCACAGGTACTATAGGTGAAGCCGTCTGCTGCTGTTGGATCCCACCCTGAGACACCCCACCCTCCTCCCACAGAGAGCGCCCCAGTTCTCCTGGTCTTTAGCCTTATTAAGAGCCTATCATCAATCTGTTAAAACCCAACCACCCCAGCGGTAAATGACTCCCCTGCCCCCACTACCCCATGAAATGAGAGTACTCCAAGGTGCTTCCTTCACGAAAGGATCGACAGCAGCCTTCCCTCATACGGCACGTTCAGTTCCATCACGCGGTGAGGTTTAACCCTCGGGCTTTGTGAACCCAGTGACCTGTTGCTTATGCAACATCCGGCTGTTTATCACACAGTCTGTTGCTCTGGTCATTTCCGTTTTGACTCCAATGTCTCCTTTAGACTGAAAACCTCAGAGCAGCCTGCTCTTTTAAAAAAAGATGCAGTTCCAAGCTTCTCCAGAGCACCAAGGCTTGTAATTGTCTGGTCCAAATGCCGCGCTCAGGCTGGCATTGAACCCCGCCCCGGTTCACCTCAGTTTGGGTTTCCTAAGCCAGACGTGACTTTACAAATCCTGTTCAGACCTGGCCAAAAAGCGTTCCTTGTAAACTCTCCAGTACATCATGTTCTTCGCTCACGCTTCTCCTTTCATCCTTCTTTGTGCTACGCTGGATGCTGTGCTCTGATCTGTAAAAAATTGATGCCCCAGTCAACAAATCAATATGTTGATTTCCACGTTTCCTTGTGCACCTTCAGCAATGCCTTCTGCAAATTAGAGCTCTCCCCAGCCCTTCGTTTGAGCGCCTGCTATTTTCTCCCCGACCGACACCTGCCCTCGCGACACACGCTGCTGCCAGGGTGATTTTCGATGCCTTTTCTCAGCAGCGTGAGCAGCAACAGGCAGGGAAGATGTTACAAAGGGCACAGCTGCCGAAGAGAGAACAGAAATTCCAAAGCTTTTTATCTTGTTTAGATTTTTAGTGTTTCCTTTAAAGCTCTCTTTGCTGTGTATCAATGTCATCCAATTCTCCGTATCATTTTCTGGTGCAGAAAATATGATAATTCCATTTCTCCTAAACCAAACGCTCTTTTCCACATATTTCCTTTAATCCAACATTTCCATCCCGTGAATTTATCTCATTTTCCCCTGTTAGACCAGGTCATGCTGCTCCTAGCTGGGACTTGGCTTACTCATTCCATGAATTTGGGGAGGTTGGTGACTGAGTTTCAAGATGTTAGGTGACTGGTTTCAAGGAGGCATTCCAAAGCTTGTTGGTTTTGTTCCTAAAGAAAGTCCACTATTGCAAAATCTCTGTCTGTCCTTTTCCCAGATGCCTGGTTCCACGCTCCTCTGCGATGCGTTCTCCATCCCAGCCAGCTGCACACCATACAAAGAGAAGCTATGAAATCAGCCACCATCCCTAATGCTGCCGTTCCCTAACGCCTCGTCTCCCATGGCTCGCTTTGACCTTCTCCATCGACTTTAATAAAGGTTGGGAAAAGGGAATCTTTCCCCCTCTGCTTCTCCTCCTTGGCAGGAGTTTCCCTGCCGCAATTCACGCTTCAAAACACACCAACGTTTCTGCTGGTCTGTGGCAAAGCCACAGCTCAAAAGAAAAAGGGGAGGGTTTGGGCAGGATTTACCGGTGTTCCGTGGTACGTCTACCTGGGAGGCCCCCCAGACACCGAGGACTAGCAAGGAGCTGATGTCTCTGCACAAAGTTTTTCTCTGTGCTGACTTTGCATCACGTCTACAAATCAACGGGGTCGCTCGTTTGGTGCTGCAGCCAAGGGGCTTGGACACCGACTGACAAAGGGTTTTTTCATGTTCTAAAAGCAGTGGTCTCTGCTCTGCTTAGGAAAAAGTTTTGGGGCACCAATTTCTCTCGTGGGACAGGGGGAAGTTATGATAAAACAGTTCAGTTGAAGGTGGCTGCTGTTACAGTCTGATTTTGTTTTATGTTATGTGCTCATCATCACCTGCTGCTGCTGGTTTTGCTTTGGGGGCAGCTGAGGTTCCTCCAAAAGGAGCGAAGCAGATACCTGAACCACCTCTGAACGGTTTTGGCCGGAGCCAGAAAGGGCAAAGCTGCAGTAAGGGTGTGTGACTCGGTTTACTGGGCTGGATTAAACGCTGCAAATTATAGCGACTATATTGTTCCTTGTTCCAAACCAGTGGCTTCGCACCATGACACGGGGATGTGCCAGCACAGGCAGACCGGGAATGTTTGGGCATCTCTACAAAGAGTCAGATACCCCTTTAGAGAAGAAAATTGCATTTTTTTACATCCTGTTTTATCACCTGAAACAAAGGCCCTCCTGTTTGCTTTGCAGGGATAGTGATTTCCTCGGGAAGGGGAAGAGCAGCCATGCTGTTGCCCTCGCGGTGTTACTTCACCGCTTTCATCAGCGGGCCAGCCCAGGCTTGTTTCTCCAGACAGGCTTTTCCAGCCATCTGAAGTGTCTAATACATTTGCTTCTCCATTTTCAAAGAGAATTTATTTCCACCTGTGGCTCCTTAATTTCAAATAAAGATGCCGGTGCTTATATCTGCGCAGAAACAGGATGAACCAAGGGCGGGAGGTGTGAGAAAGCGCACTCTCCTCATTTCTCTTTGCACACTGGTAAAACGCCCAGGATGAAATCCTGACCCACCCAACGAAACGGGGAGCTTTGCCTGTTATTTCGGTCGGGTTGGGGTTTTGACCCTGGAATTCTTTGGCAGCTGAACGACACATTAACCCCCATGCTTTGACATCTGCAGTGGGAGCGAATACAACGGCACGTGCCAGACCCAGGGACTTCCCCCTCATTGGGAATTCAAACCGTCGCATCGTGTTGCACCTTTATTTATGGATGCCTGGTTTCAAGAAGCCTGGCATGGGACTTGCATTTTATATATCTATATAATTTAAATGTAATAACCATCCATTGTTGGGTAAGTAGGACCAAGTGAATGATTTTAAACGGCCGTGTAGTTGATAAAAACCGTTCCCTTTGCCACAGAGGGAGAATTTGCCAAACGGAGAATTTCCTGAGTTATTCGTTAGTTTTTTTTCCTTGCACATTTTTAATATTCCTTTTCTCTCCTTTTCCCAAGGATTGATTGCAAACATGCCAGCACAGCTCTTTGATATTTATATTTGAGCTGGACCAGCTAGTTGTGTTCTAGTGACTACAGTGATCTTGCATCAACAAAAGGGAAAAGTGCCAAAGGAGCACATGAGATTAAAATTCTTTATTGTGGGCTCTTGTGCGAGTAAAATTTAGTTGTCTGTGTGTGTCACAGAACACATACAGCACCAGCCCAGCTGAACTCCACCAATTTCCAGGTGCAAGGAAAAGGACACACGTCTTTTATGCCTCTGTAAATTTAAGTATATAAATAGATGAAATAAACCCTGTGTCAACAGTAAGAGTCAACCCTGAATTTTACTTGGAATTTGAGGTAGTGCCTTTAACCCCTTAGGCAATGTGCTGATAACTGGACTTCGGCAAATTAAACGGAGTGAATAGGACTGTTCACATTCCCTAAATGCCTGTTTTCATTTTACTTATTTTCATTCATGGATCTCACAAATGAAAAAATGGGCAAGAAATGGGCAAAAAATGAAATGCGAAAAGCAACGCTAAATTCAGCAAAGACACTTCCAGCCCGTAAGCTTTCCTTAGGGCGCACACGCTATGAGTAGCTCGTGGATACACGAGATAAAAATAACCCAGGAAAAAATAATGCAGGGGAAAAAAAAAAAAAAGAAAGAAAAAAGCTCACCAAACTCCTGGTAGAAGAAGTTCTGATTCAAGCACTTTTTATCCCTCAAAACGTCCAGCTCTCACCTCCAGAACTGGTTTAAATCTTTCCTTTTTGTAAGACAAGGGTGCAAGAACCTTCTCCTTCTCCCAGCTTTCTCTAACCCACATTAAATACTTAATTTTCTGACTCCTGTTCCCTTTGGTTGACATCAGCCTCTAGTTTGAGAGCACCCCCCCATCTCCACTGACCCCATAGCGACGGAGGGGACAACCCGCTCGGGCTGTTCACACTGGCCTTTAAAACTGTCCTTGGCCCTGGAAAATCTGAGCTCTGGAGGCTCAAAGATGGTTTCTGTTGAGCAAGGGCATGTGAAAACTTTTCTCTTTTCTCCAAAACTTTCATGTCAGACTGAGATGCTGGAAGAAGAGTAGAAAACTCTCCCTGTGAATGTTTGGCACCGTCCTGGTTCCCCCTGAGCGGGCAGAAGTCACCGTTTCTCACCATTTACATACAAACCCTGATTTCTCATTTGAAATAATGTAACTTTCAAGTCCATTTATTTTGGATGATTTATTAAGAAAGCACATCAGTATCACCAAACTAATTATCATAGGCAAATGACTTGTCACAAAATTAATGTACCTAGTGAAAAAGCTAATAGTTATTATTTAAATTCTTGATTCCCTCTCTTTGCTGTAATTACCTCCAAATATGCGAATGAATACAATTAATCTGGAAAAGTAAAAATGAAATGGATTTGTTTCAGACCTTTTTCCTCCCCAGCAACCCTTTATCCTGCAACCTTTATTGAGGAGGACTCAATAAGGACTGCAGGACATCCAGCTTCTATAATGAAATATTTCTTTTCTTGCATAGCTGGATGCTCAGAAACCTGATCAAAACCTCACAAAACATCGTGTCTGTTAATAACTAATGAAGTTCCTCAGGAAGAAGACCGCTGAGCAGAGGATTTTAAGGGAGGGGGAGGAATATCTAAAACTGGAAGTGTTGCCGTCTATTAGTTTGCTGACAAGTTATTTTTGTAATCATAAAGAAAACTATTGTTCTTGCCACGTTCATAAATTAACCAGAAAAATAGTCAATAATGTATTTTTCCAGCTACGTTAGTACCATTTTTGCTTTACTCTGCACTTCCTCTCGGCTCAGCTTCCCCTCTTTTACAACCCACAGTCATTATTCCTCCTCTGTCAACTTTCAGGCTCCGTCTCTTTTTTCCAGCTCCAGTTTCAGAGTCGCTTGGTTCAGCCTTATCCTCGTGGACGAGGTAACAGAACAAAGCTCTGCCACCTGCGGTGTCCCATCAGAGCAGCTTTGACCTTTTTTTTTAACAAACCAGGCACAAACTGATGTTGTAGCACCTCGACCTCACGAACAATTCGTGCGAGGGGTGAGTACCAACCCTGCGCATCTGTTTGCAGACAGGCTGTAGGACTCTCTCCAATGTCCACGATACTTCATTTTCCATCAGATCGTGTGTGTAGATCATTCCTCCCAGCAGGTACTTCGGAGAAAATCGCCACATCCTCACATAGAATGTGCAAACAGGAAAAAACAAACTGTTCTCCTTAAAAGGATGTCTTTGCTACAAGTGATTTACTCAGCTGCCCAGTGCAGAAGCTGGGCCGTCAGCAGGATGATAAGCGAGTCCCTACCAGGTAAAGACGTGAACCATGATGTTATATTTGGACCATCGATGTACATAAAATATGAACACTCTGGCGGTTCGGAAAGGAGAGGTGGTACTCGTGAAGAATGGCGCAAACACAGGTCAAATACCGGGTACCTTCCTAAACAAATCTCTAAATGCATCCGTTAGCTCACACACAAGAAACCTGGGAACACTCTTCAGCATCTGGGCACAGAATTCTCAGCAAAGGCAGCAATAAAGCGTGTCTGGCTCATAGATGTGACTGAGTTACTGTGCAATATTTACCACATCATCATTATCTGCATCCCGTAACCATGAAATAAATCACTTCGAAGTCCTTTTCCATTAAAAAATAGCGCCCATCATCCTGGCACAACATTACGGCAGGGTTGTGCTCAAGAACTGAACTGCTCCAAAGCCGCTGTGTTTACTCAAGTGGACAGGGTGACACATGTGTTAGACCTGCTCAGGAACTCGCCGTACGCTCTCCTAAAATGGGCTGATGGCCAGTGATGTCATCTGGTGGGTTTGAGCGTGACCTGCACAATGACTGGCATTCCCAGGCACTAGGAACAGGCTTGTGAGCTGCCACGTTATCACACCCTGCAGATGCAACAAGTGATTTATTTTTCAAGAAGAGTCAAAGTTTTCAAATTTGCAGCATCAAGGACCAAAGATAGAGGAATGTCCTGATACGCTCCCCACTCATCTCAAACACATTATGATGCCAGAGAGGTGGCAACACGAGTGTTTTATTCTCTGCCACCATTGATCCTTGTAAGTGACTCACGATTTGGCACCCGGTGGAATCAGTAACATCTTCTGGTTTTGGCAAGCAGTGAATTCTGGTTCCTGCACGTAATGACAGCAAACGAACAAAGCTCTTAATGGTTAGAGACGAGGACGTTGATTATTGAAAGGGGTGACTAAGGGCGGTAGAATGGCTTCATCAGCCATAGCCCTGCTCTGCTTTGAACCCCCACCCTGGCTTTGATCACACCCCGGACCTCTGTCATTGAGAAGCACTTGCAGTAGCAAATAAAAGGCAAGTGAGAGGCACAAGTGGCTCTAACGCTGGGGAGTTCTTGCTGTGACCCAGAAGGCGGCAGGGCTCCTCTCCTTCCTTCCATGAGCAGAGCAGAGCAGGTAAGGAGAAATGCTTCTCTAAACCAGAAATTAAGGACATGGGCGTTCTGTACACCCTTGCTTGTGGTCACTTTGGTGGATTGTGGTGGTAAGGTTATATCTCACTGGTATTTTTCACTGGCTTTATTTCAAGTAAATTTCCAACAATAAAAGTGAAAAAAAAAAAATCCAGAGCTGATTTCAGCTCGTAGATGAAGACACCTAAAAGTATGTTTCTATGTATGCGGCAGTGAAGTATCTAAATATGCATCAGCCTTGATGGAGCCGTGGTTGGTGGATGCAGTGGAGCTTGGGGAGCCATTTCAGCTCTGGTCAGTGTAAGTTCCTGCCAGCTGGAGAGATCTCCACCTCCCACTGGTGGAGTCTGCTCAGTCGAGCTGCTCAGGGGCAGGTATCTGGTGCTGGCTGGCATGTTCTGGGGTACTGGAGACATCTACAGCAGTGGTACGTGTGGGACCTGCAGCTGCCAGAAGGCAGACAAGATACTCAGAAATATCTGAGAAGGTGCTGAGTGGTTTAACCTGGGTGTGTGAGGAACAAAGACAACGTTGGGCTAGAAGATGTGCCTGCTTGAAGGCAACAAAAGGACACCCGCTCAGGAGGCGGGACCTGTGCACCTGTTCTGTGCGTAAAACACACCCGCGCGGAGCAGGTTTGAAATGAGCTCTGGCTGCAGCAGATTCTGTGCGCTGCTGGGCTCTGTCTGCCGCACCTTTGAGCTCGGAATGAATATGTGTATCTGCTTTAAGGCTCCTGGTGTATTACTTTCCTCCAGACTGAACTCTGAGGGTGCTTTTGCGGTCTGAAAGGAGCTGATATTTTTGTTTTGCACCCTGAGTCCCTCTTTTTCCCTTGCTTCAGTTTATATTGGGATCTTCCAAATAATTCAGGTTAAAAAAGGAATGATGAGCTGTTTGCCCTGAAGGAATTCTACTGACTCTGAGAGGTTCTCCTGCCTGAGCTCTGGGGAAGCGGTCTCGAAGGCTCTTCCTATGCAATATGTAGCTTTTCTCATTGCACCTGGGTAGATATTCTTCTGAACGCTTCTTGATTTTTTTTTTTACTATTTTACCTTTTTTGACTGCTAAGCTGAATCGCAGCAGGAAATATAATATGTGCCTCAAAGGCCTCTCTATTTGAACAAGGCTGTGAAGGAGGAGGGGGGCCAATAGTATAGAGAATTTGGGCTCTGAATTCATTGTTCCGTTTCTCTGAGTGCTGAAACTGCTTGTGTTTCCTTGCCCAATCCTAGACTAGAAGATGGAAAAGCCTCCTAAAAATAGAGCTGTGTTTATTTTTAGTGTAACAATCGAGAATCTAGTCTGCATAAAACATCAATTAGTTTTCTCAAACTACTAAATGTCTGGTATTCCAGAACCTTTTAGCTGTAAACATTATGCTCGAATACAGATGGTGTTATTCAGGGTTGGGTTTTTCTGGCACCATTTGAGCAGACAAAATATCCTGCATTTCGGGTTTTGCAAGGCTGTTTGTAGGAACTAATCAAGACAGTGCATAATACACAGAGCGAGGAGTTCAGGTGCTGTTTCGGAATCTGTGGGCTATCAAAAAATGCTGCCTGTGTCCTCTGGTTTAGCTTGTGTAAAGACATATTATGGTTCACTAAAAAATAAAGCTTTGGAAGTGACTATAAATGAGGCTACCTCGACCCAGAACTCACAACTAAGCAAGCAGAAGGACAAAGTAAAATTATTTGATCATGACCACTTGATTCTGCTTCCTCTGAAAGTCAAAGGTGATGCTGTTGCTATTGTCGGAGGATGTGGGGCTGGGCTAATCAGTTAACATTGTACCATCAATAATGATAAAGAATTAATGTTGAAATGGAGAAATCAGCATCCCTGCCTTCCCCTTGGCGTGAAATTGGTTGTGTTTGTGCTTGCTGACCCTTCAGGTGCTGGGTTTGGGCATGAGTGGGGTGCATTAGCTTTGCTTGGCTTTCATTAGTCACTCTCAATTCTCTTCCCTCCTGTATTGTGGCTCAAAAAACATTTTTCACCCAGTGCTACACCTGGTATCAGATGACCTTTCCTCATCAAAAAGCAATTGAAGCTAGGAAGAGGCATTTCGGGTTTGGGGGGAAAAAAAATCTATAGAAAAATAACATAGCAAGAAGTTGTACCAGCCTACTCGGGCTTCAACTTCCCCCTCAGGCTTCCTCGGCTGCTCTGAAAACGCACGGTTCTGATCAGAACTTTTTGTTCCAGTCCCTGGCTTTTCTCATCATGTTCTCCAGGCTCTGAAACTTTATCTACTTTTCTCTTTGCTTTCCTTTACTTCTTGCACACGGCAGTTAAAGGACCTGGACCCATGAACCGAGTGATTTTGAGTGCTGAAAATATTAGTGTACGTTTTTTGTGTGCAGTGAGACGTGTGGTGAACTAAAACCCCAAGTGCTACACATTTCTTCCTTGAGAAATCCCACCACAGCGTCAAATCCCTAGAGTTTTGTCCGACAGAATACACTTGCACCTCAGGTATTTGTGGAGGAGCTTGGTTCCTGCTGCTGGTCCAGCACGCTTGTTCCCCGTGTCTATTCACTGGGAGCATCTTGGGAAGTTTGTGTCATCACAGTTGTGGTTACAAGATGACTACAGATTAAAAAGGGGGAAAAAAGGTTTTTGAATGAATGTATCAACGTAGGAAAAAAAGGGTGTTGAAAAAAGACCCTGGATAGAAGAGCTTGTAAACAGGAACCCTTTGCTACAGCCGATCTGCACACGCGGTGCAGAGCAGCACCGAGGGTGAGGTTCAAATCTATTTTCTCTGCGCTGACCCAGTTCTCCGACCTCACCTGAGGTAAAATGAAGGTAAAGCTGATATTCTGACACGGGTCCTCCAGCCAGAGCTGCTTATCTTTGTGTGATTTCACCAAGTTACTGATCATGAAGGTGGTGTTTGAGTGCAGAAGAGCTCAGACAGGGTAAAAGTTTGTCAGCCTTAACCGTGACCATGCTGGGGGTGCTCGGCTGTTTGCTGTGGTTGCTGTTAGTGAACCAAGCAGCAGCTACCCACGTGTGAAATAGCTGCTGATAGGTGATTTCCGTTTCCTTTCTCTTTTCCGGGGTGCTGTTAGGATCTACAGAGGAACACAAACGATTATGCACACTAAATACTGAGTAACATCTGCCATAAGCTGGGATTTAGCTTCTTGAATAAATCTTAATTAGTTGAATATAACCAAACTAACTATTCTTTTATTCCAAAATTGGTGGCAAATTGGATGTGACTGATGTACGGTCCGCGGTGCTAACAGGAATGAAGCGCTCTTTAGCAAGCTTGCAGAAGCAAACACTTATAATTGCTTCTATTATTAGCAAGGTGCTTTAATCCAGTGATAATGAAGGTAATGATTTCCTTGAATGCAGTGTAATTCTTCTCCGTATCTCTTCCCCTGCCTCGCAGCAGAACGTGTACTTGGAGGGAGTTCACCACCACTGATAGCTTATTCTGCAGAGAAACCACTTCTGGCCTCCAAAGGCAGAAGCAGGGGCTGCTGGGTCAGTGCTCATGTTATTCAGCGTCCATTTGCCTAAGCCCACACTCCCGTTACGCTGGAGTAACGATGTTAAAAACCCCGAAAGCATAAACAAGACAGTCAGAAGCATGGCTGGGAGAAAAGTTCAGAGAAATGAGGTTTTTTAGAAGTGCACCTCTGGACACTGGCATCTAGAGTGCAGTGGTGGAGCAGGGCAGCAGGAGGGCTGTGACCAGGGAGTGTTGCCAGGCTTCACCCACAGGCCCCCTGGCTGCGCGCTCACTAATGAAACCCAGGAAGCCATATAGCCCGTGTGACCAGGAGTCGATAACATTGATTTATTTTCCTGTGGAAAGAAATAACTCAAGGACAGAGTCTGGCTGAGTTCCCACCCTTGAGTTCCAAAGTGGAATGAGGAAACACCAAATGTGGTGTTCAGCTCAAAGAAAAATGCTGGTCTCAGGGAAGCTAAAGAACCTGGGGAAGGACCCGATAGGGAAGGGTGTGCTTATACCAGTGCTCTGCACTGTTCAAACACTAAAGTCTGAATGGCTAGAAGAGGAAAAATAGGGGCTTTAGATGTTCAGTGTTACTGTTTAAAAGAGCAAGTGTGTGTTTTGATGAAGATAATAGAGGAGGGACATGGCAGAGGAGGTGGCTGCAACACCATCCCTTAGTCCTGGGATAGTGGCTCAGCTGTTAACCCAACTTTTCCCTCCTGGCAGAGCAGGTGATGTTGGGAGGTGATGAGATTCCCTTTGCTGGTGTAAGGCAGTAGCCGATGGTTTGGTCTACGACACTTCAAATCCTCCTGGTTCAGCCAGGGCTGATTCTTGGGTTTGAGGTGGTTCTGGTTAAAG
>NW_010390918.1:46434-51192 GCF_000710305.1 Buceros rhinoceros silvestris | reverse complement strand
TCAGCAGGTTCCTCTGCTTCAGATGATCATGGTGGCCCATGCTTCTGAAGGTCTGGACTCCTCAGAGTGGCCAAAGCAAAGGCATGTGACCTCAGAGCCTGGAGGAGTGGGGCTTTCCAGTGGCCAAACAAGCCATCTCCACTGGGAAAAGCTGCATGTTCACAAGGCAGGCACTTCACTGGACTTTCAAACGTGTGACAGTTCCTCACTGTCGCTTTGTTCATCTTAAACTTTGTTCATATGGGATATCTAGAAATTAGTCATGTGCTCACACCCATGCCCGGTATTGAACTAATCCTGCTGCTGATCCTCCCCGCTTCCCCTAGCTCTTAACGCGCCCTCAGCGTACCTTCGGTGTCAGAGTGCTGCGGAGACGAGGAAGGTACGAAGAAAGGCGTTTATTGACAGCAATGTGGCTACTCATCTGTGAAGCCTATAGCAACAAGACAATAAAACTCCGGCTCTGAAGCCGAGGGAGGCAATGGCATGGAACTGAGGGTGGTTTTGCTAAAGCTTCCCGGTGTTTTGCTAGGTGACATGTCAGACTCATTATATTTGATTCATTGGTTTCGGTGCCTAGAGCCAAGTGCCAGCTTTAGCGACCAATTGTAAAAGAAAAACAGACAGCTCCGGAGCTGGGATAAGCATTAGTGAGTCTTGCTGCTTTGATATTCAGCCTCATGATGAATGTTATTACTAGAAATTTCCAGAATACCTCAACACCTGAGCACTAGTGTTCAGGGTCTTGTTCATTGCCCCAGGAGAGTGGAGATCAGCCCAGATGCATTTACTCAGTCTGTCCCTTTGCTGGCTGAACTGGCTGCTTTATCTCCTCAAAAACAGTCCCTGTAGTCCCAGGTGTGATGTGCATCTCAGGGGGACGGATCCCAATGCCATCTTCCTAGCTGTCTTCTCGCAGCATCGCCAGCAGGTCCACCACTGTGTGAAACACTTCAGACAGGGCTGGAAGGGTTAGCTGGTGTCTGAAGCGGTTGCCTTTCTGACAGATGGTCAGATTTTCATCCATTTTTAGAAGAGACGCTGATTTCATTGGGCATCCCAGTTGGATCTCTACAGGAAGTTGAGCACTTGAGATCTACCTCATGTCAGTCAGTTTTGAATTTCATTCTAAGACAGAACTCAAGAGCCTGTAATTAGATTGTTATTAGGATTAATTTTCAAGTACTCTGTGATTTCTCTTCTCCTGATTAAAATTGGAAAAAACCCCAACCCTCATCCAGTCCCTCAATCATGCAGAAGGAAAACTGGTTGGAAGAGGTAGAAGGGAGTGATGGGCAGATGTTAATTTAGATTGAAGAAGGGCGATTACTCATTCCAGACAGGTAGAGTGTTATTAATTCCCTCAAGTGGTTCTGCACATGCCATAAACCGTGAGAGCAGCTGAGCTCAAGAGGTTCACAAATGTCAGCTGAACCCCAAGAATTACTGCTGTCTCTGGGTCTCTTCCATATTGGTTCTTAAATCTTGGATATTATCCCTCCCCAAGAAGGAGAGGCAGCAATGCAAGGCTAAACGTACCTGAATGCGTTTTTCAACATTAAGCATAAAATACGTTGCAATCCCTATGAAACACACTATACATCATCTCATAGCCAAAATATATGCAGGGAGAAAGCTGGCACTTGAGCTCAACATTTCCCTAAGCCCTAACGCTAATGTCATCACTTAGAGGCCGCTGCTACCACTCAGAAGTTACGTGGGCTCAACTTTGCATCAAGTACTTTTGCTTCAAGTTTTTGCTCAGCCTACACCTACAGATGTGTCACTGATCTCCCTGGGGCTGGACATGGAGGATGAGGGGAAGTGGCTCTGCTGTGTCAAAGGAATCCTCTGTATGCTCTGGGTTTCATTTGGAGCTCACGGGGATGTAGATGTTCAGCACACAAAGCCATGCAGTCTTCAACAGTGGAAGTCCCCAAGAGGAGACCTCTGCTGAAGATACTCAAATCTGTCTAGTCCCTGAATTCTCTTGGATTTCATAGTCACCCTCTGAACCCTCCTGGTTACACCCCCAACCCAGTCATCCAGCTTCAGGGCTCCACTGGCTTTCTAAAGTGGAAAGTTCCACAGGTGGACTTAAAATGTCTCTGCAGTCATGTTTCCACCTTCTGAGATGGGACAAATAAAGAAAAACCTCTTCGATATGTTTCTAAGGAGCAGGGATAGGCTGCTGTGATTTTTCTTATGATTGTAACCATAATAGACAAAGTAGGTAGGTTTGGTCCTGAAATCCGGCTTAAATCTGGTGTAAATGGTAGCCAAGATTGAGGGTCTCCATGGCCAGAAGAGTTTTGTTGGTTTTGAAATTAAATATATCGTCTAAACCACTTTCTTTGCCAAATATTAGAACTTCAGAAATTAATTTTCAAGGTCTCTGATTAATTTGTCGGCATAGCAAACATGTCAAGCCCAAGTCTGGGCAGCTTCCTGCTGTCGAATGGCTTCTGTGGAACTCTTGCACATGGTAGTGACAGGTTAATTTTGTGTTGGGAGCAGCTGTGTGATGGTTTGTTAGCGCCCTAAGCCAACCAGACTCTGTTCTCGCGTATAACAGCAGTCTCCACACGGTCAGAAAACATGTTTACAAGAGGCACGTGGTTGCTGTATACTTAAAAGATAGAGAATGTACTGGTAGAAAATAAAGTGTTGCTGTAAATAACCGGAGTTTTGGATCCAAGACCAATAGCAATCAATGTACCAGGTGAATTTGGTTTTTCTCATTCCCACTTCACTTGACTATCCAATTACATTCGTGTTGGTTTTGATACAGGGTTGGTAACACACCCCATATTATTTATCATTGCACCTTGTGATTTGCTTTGCGAGTTCTATTTTCCTGTAGGCTGTGGATTGGAGTTGGGAGAAGAGTTGGGCAGAACAGACCGGAAGTGGGCAAGAAGATGGTTTATAGTTATTTTTTTTTAGGAAAAGATATCCTTACAAGTTTAACTGCAAGCCTTACTCTGTTTTACTCAAGATATTGTAATAAATTTCCCTTAATTTCCTATATTGTTCAATATCATCCAATAGCTGCTGGTCTATCAGCTGTTGCTGTGCAGCATTTGGAGTAGGGACCTGAGTCTTGCAAGGAAAGAGACAAAAGAGGTCTTTGAGGAGACACACACAGAAGGAACCACACCCTCATTAATGATAATTGATAATGAAGAGCAAAGCAGGCCACAGGATGTCATACGCACGGAGGAGCATCTCATCAGAGGGACGTCTGGGGGCATGGCTGGGGCAAAAACCTCCCAGGAGTGACCGAAGGGAAAACACTACCCACAGCAGCAGAGCCGTGACGGCTTGAGGAGGATTAAAACAAAGGACAACTGCAACAGTTACCCATGATCTTTTGGGCTAAACCAGTGAAGGTGCTGGTTGGCTGTGCAGAGCACCCCAGTTTTCCACCCCGAGAGCTATGGCTGGTTTTTTAATGGGGTGATTCTTCTCTGTCTTTAATTCGTTTTGTCTATCGAAGGATGTTCTCTGGCATGCCTCTAGTAAGGCTGCGGATGTTTTTCTGTGTAAGTGATTTTTGAGTGGAAAAATGGATTTCAGTGAAAGGACACCAGGAGGGACTTGCATTCCCAGTGTTTAATGTATTTTGATTGAAGAAAACAAATCCCAATGTTTTGCTGGTTTTTCTTTCGTGCCATTTAACAATTTCAATTTTCTGCCACTCGTTATCAATGGAAAAAAGTGTCATCCCTGGTAACTGCAGGCTCCTACTAAATTTTTTAAAATGATGCCAGCTTGAGCTTCTTCCTGAATTCTAGAGAACTAATTTATGTGGCGCAGGGCTCCCTCCTGGGCTGGCCCCTGCAGCCCTGCGTGGAGCCATCCCACCAGAACAGCAGGACTTCCTCCTCCCCTCATCTACGCTTGACCCTCCACAGTAACGTTATTTTGCGCAGGCTTTCACCCAGGGGGATCAGGCAGGGTTAATGGTTGTTTGACTAGGCTAAAATGCCATTTAATTAATAAACTGCCCGCCCCATCCTCGTTCTCTGAACAAAGCCAGCTCCTTCACGACCCCTCCCGAGATGGTGCCAGAGCATTTCCTGGTGTGAGCAGAGCTACAGCCCTTCGGGCTCCTCAAGGAAGCTTTCCCGGCTTGACCTCTGCCTCTGACAGCAGGTGCCTGCGGCGGGCGCTTCCCTCCTTGGGGATTCTGACTGCAGTGTTGTAAGGGGGGGAAAATACATTAAAATCAGAATTTTGCCCTAGGTGGAAAACCCTCTGGGTTTGCATTCCACGTTACTGACTGTGCCTTTCTGAAGTGGCTCGCTAGAGGATCGGTCTCGGTGTCACGCTGAGAGTGTTCTTTCATTTTGGCTGCAGAAGCCCATGCCGGAGAAGAAATTCTTCCGTGCCATTTAGAATTCCCCAGCCTCAGCCCGCTGCTGTGGTGAGGAACAACGCTGGTTTGATAAAGAAAATAATTAGCCAGCAGTGCTAATTATGCTAATCCCCTTCTGGTGTTGTCACATCATGAGAAAGGGGGTTGACAGTTTAGTGCTCGGCATTTGGTTTGTGCAGAGCCCTTGTTTGCTTCCTTTCTGTGATGAAAACCAAGTTCTGAAGTACAAGGAGTATATAAAACCCTTGTCTTAGCTAGGAGAGAACTTCTTGTGGCTACATGTGGTTTTACTCTGATGCATCGCTGCATCACTAGATGGAAATACAGAATCCAAAACCATCCCCGTTGTAGTGAAACCACTATTTCCCGCCCCCCCC
>NW_010390918.1:40374-46370 GCF_000710305.1 Buceros rhinoceros silvestris | reverse complement strand
TAGTCTCTGAACAGTCACCAGAATGACGTTGCTGGTACACCCACGGGAGCCGGGCGCGTACGTTACAAACCCAGCGCTGCGGGTCCGTGTAACACATTTTCAGTAACTTGCACACTCAGTTGTCAGTATTGAAGTTGAACCTTTGTCTTCCAGCTGCTAGCCCTGTTAGGGCCCAGGAAGCTCTCTGCTAATTGAGTATTTTGTTTATGGCAGTTCATTTTATTTATATTTAATTTTTTCATGGAGGTTTTGCTGGCAGTTAAGCGTATCCTGGGTGTCACAGCATAAACAGAAATGCACGGGTCACCAAAGTACATTTTTTATTGCTTCATGTTCCTACAGAGCTTGTGTTGTTTGATTTTATTTTTTAATCTGTGTTACAGATGATAGAAAAACTAACCCTTTGTCTATGGCTTTGGAAACGATTTAGCTGAAGCAACCCAGGAGGATGGATGTGCTCATATCTGAGTTAGAACTAGCTCGGCACTCTGGAGAGTCCAGCACTCCGAGTATCCTTTGTTTCTCACTCCTGGTTCTAACAAGGATCACTATGACCTTCCTGGAATGGCAGAAGGGTTCCTTGATATTACAGCCTCTGAGACTGCAGACCCAAAGAGATCGTACCAAAGGCACCCAGTGGTGACTACTCGTCTGACCTAAAGTTCCGCAGATTCACAAACCACAAAATGCTTTGGGTTGGAAGGGACCTTTGAGGATCACCAGTGCACCCCCCTGTCATGGTCAGGGATGTCTTTCTCTAGGTCGGGTTGCTCAAGAGTAGCTGGGAACAGGAAGCGGGCTTTCAGCCCGTGCTAGTACAGAAGGTGATTAGTTTAATGAGTTAAGTGGCCTCAGAACCGCCTGCATTTTGCAGGTTGCTTATCCTCCACAGCACAATGCTGCTCTTTCCTACGCTCACTTTGACATTGGATTGCTGTTTATGATGCATTGTAAGTGGGCTTCAAGGGCATTTTTGTACTCATTTGCCTCCTACGTGACTGTACAAAGGGCCTTGCTCTGTGGCTCTGACGTTCTCAGATGTAAATGTTCCTATTACCCTCGGAGTTCTTACCTGGGTTGTCTTTCACACACTGAAGTTAGAGAAGATGATAATTGAGATGCATGTTCTTCCACCGGATGCTTCATTTTGGGGCAGATGGGAATGAGCAGTGAAGCACCATGATCGATTATAACCACAGAGCTGAATGATTAAGACAATTTTAAGTCAGCCCTACCTTATTTATAAGAGTGAGCTTCCTCCTGGAATTCTTGTCTCCCTGGCTGCGCTGATTTGTACAGGTAGGGAGCGCCATTTGCCAGCTTAATGGACATGGGCCCTGCTGGAACGATCAAGCAGAATTTGAGATGATATTTACGTTTGCTTGACAGCAAGGAGCTTTCGCGGTTGTTTTTCTCTAAGCATCTGTGGATTGGACTATAGTCATGCAGAGGAGACGGGCTGTCGTGCTCGTACAAACTGTGTGAAGTTTTACTCCTCTATATTTTAAAGAATTTGTACGCTGTACTTTCCCTATGGCATTTCTTTCTCCCACTGAGTCTGTGTTGTGTGTGCTGCAGGTTTGCAGCCCAAAGACTGTCACCAAGCGAAAAGAATAGTCTTGGTAAGCCAGTTGTGGCTTATTTTAGAGGATGCTGCAAGCAACATCAGCAAAGGATGAATATATCTAATAATCGTGGAGCTCTTGTACTTTTTCAACCATGGAGCTCCATGTACTTTTCAGCAGAGAGGAATTGTCTTTATTTCTGCTACTTCTACACCTAGATGAAGCAAGTTGTTAGCTGACTGTCATCTGGTGGCTGAGAACAGAATGTGGGACCTGTCTACTGGCCTACAGTAGTCAGTTGTGAGCTGGTTACGTGGCGGGGGGTAGCTGACTGTCATCTGGTGGCTGAGAACAGAATGTGGGACCTGTCTACTGGCCTACAGTAGTCAGTTGTGAGCTGGTTACGTGGCGGGGGGGGGTGTGTGTTCCTCCCACTGGGAAGCCAGTTGCTATGGGAACTCTGGACTCTGGGAGGGAATGCATGTTCACCTGATTGCCCATGCTCTGAGTTAGCTGCATACAAACAGAGCAAGAAGCACCCAGCAGCTCTGGAGAAAAACCTGGGTCATGCGGGAACATGAAGTGCTGTTGACCTTGAGTGACATAAGGACCGTAGGACTGCGGTCAGCAGCAGCGGAGGCATGGTTAGAGCGGACGGCAGTTATTTTGAAGGCATCTGATCTAAGATGACATAAATCAGAGCCTTCATCCTGGTAACAAACATGTCAGTCTTGTCCTTGAAGAGCCACCACTGGGCTTCTCTGCTCGGCCCCATCCGCTGCATCAGAGGCCTTTGCAGAACAGAACATGTCTGATCGGAAAGGAAACACTCCTGCACCGTTAGGAGTGTCTTCGAAACCTCAGCCTCCTCGCTGCTGGGAGGGAAGGACCAACTGCAAAGCCTTTGTGCAAATATCACAGAATCTTCTTCCACGATGGCTTTGCGGATGTGTGTATCCCCTGCTAACCCCAAACAATTCCAGGCTTTTTACATTTTTTCCTAAACACCCATTATGTCACACTGCTGCCCGAGAAAACCCTCCCGCTACCTGCTGTACAAAACCCCCCCCACAAATACTGTGAACGCAGACAGAGCCACGGAGCTGCTGAGGTGGGAAGAGAACCCGTGGTTCGACCTTCTCGTTCCCCTAGCTCAAAGCAGGGTCAAGAGCTGCAGCTTGCTCAGAGCTTCCTGGCTTGTGTTTGTCACCCCGAGGCTTGCAGACACGAAGAACCTCCGTGTTCTTCCACTAACCTCAGTTTCTTTGGGAACTATTTGCTGCTTAAAATACTTCTTGGGTTGTGACTTGGGTTTGCGTTGGTTTCTCTGTAATAGAGGAGCGTAATCAATAGGTTTTTTCACCATGTTTTGAAAAGCTGATTTTAGGTCCTTTAAAGAGCCTTCATCTTCAGCAAAGAATAAATGCAAATTGCCTATTGGAGGTACTGAAAGGAATAAACTAGAATTGGAGACTTTTAGTGTATCTTCTTATGAGACTGGAATAAAAATAGGAGTCCCAGTAGAACATATCAATGAGCATAATATGTTCCAAGTGTCAGTTCCAAAACATTACCCAGGTTATTTTCAGAGGGATTCCTCCTTCCCATTAGCAGAGGAACATTATCGTTAGGATCCAGATAGCCATTTCATTCGAGGAACATCATTTAAATTAATAATGTGCATTTGAGTTCGTTTTTTGAGGAGAGCTCAAAGATTTGTTAAAGGTTTGTGTGGAAAAATAAGCCAGAGGTTGTCCCAGAGAAGCAAATCATCAGCCTATACTTTATGCTGGTGATGATCTCTGTGACAGATTTCTGAGTTTTGGACCACACCATACTGAGTGTTTCAGAAATAACACTATTTCCCTCTGACCTGAGTCAGACTCTTCTGTGTCCGCTGTTCATTTGGTCTGCTGAGTTCCATGGACCTTCCTCCTTTCCTTGTGGACCAAGGAGATGTTTGCCACAAACCTAAACTGCAAGCCCAGATTTCCCCAGGAGATCCACTTTTAATAGTCTCAGACAACTAAAAGCCTGGAGGAGCCGTTTCTCACCCCAACCTGCACAGCTACATTAGAGTGAAACTCTCGGAAGTCCATGTTACATCCACCAGCAAACTGAAAGTGCTTGAAACCACTCGCTGGCCACAGGCCGGGTGGTGTGGAACAGCACACATCCACGTGTGAAAGTCTCTGGCCTGCAAAATACAACAGCTTCATGCAAGTTGTGTGTTGGCAATGGTCCTTGGCTGCTGCGAACCCCCCATCACGCCTGGAAATTTTTTGGAGAAGTGGTAGTTGGCCCAGGATAGAGCTGAGCCAGGGATGGTGCCAACAGCTAACCATATGGGCAATTGTGTCCCTGTGCCCGGAGATGTTTAATTGCCTGGAAGAGACACAGGGAGTTCAACAGTTCCAGGTTCCAGTAACTCTCTCTTAGCATGCACAGGAGCAGAAAGGGCTGGGAAATGTCACTCATTATCCAGGAGTGCAGACGCGTGTTTGCACAGATTTTCTTCGGCACAGACGCTGAATGATAATGGAAATGGAGTTTTCTTACAATGTGTTCTTAGAGGTTTCTGCTGTGTGTGTGTGTGTGTCTCTATATATACGAGATACCTATATCTGAGTGTGAGGCTACTAAAAGAGAAGGTAAAGTGAGTTCTCCCCAGGAACAAGTGACAGGACGAGAGGAACCGGCCTCCAGCTGCCCCAGGGGAGGTTGAGGTTGTCCCTGAGGAGCCGTTTGTGTCCCGTTGGGGTTGTGCAGGCGTGTGGCAGGCTGCCCAGGGCAGTGGTGGAGTCCCCATTCCTGGAGGGGTTTCCCAGCCGTGTGGAGGTGCTGCTGAGGGACAGGGGGCAGGGGGGGCCTGGCAGTGCTGGGGAACGGGGGGACTCGAGGAGCTGAAAGGGCTTCTCCAACCCAAATGATTCTATGGCTGAGTCGTGTGTAGGATATTGTGCATTCCTCTGAATTAACTCTCTAATATTTTTTATGCCCTGGATAGCTTATGGGCTGAGCTAGAATCAGGGAATCCAATCCAGGAAAGAGCTGCAGGTTGTCCAAGTTGCATGAAATGGTCCGTTGTCTGTTGTTCGGTCGTGGTGGAACATTCCTATGGTCTTTGTCTACTTCTCACCCCACTTTTCATTGGTGGGGTGAACACTTGTGCGGTTCATGGCCACTTTTCTCTGCTGCAGCCCATGCTACAGCAAAGGCCACAAGACATGTCTTCTGTGATTCTACTCAAGGTGCTGGAAGACTGTTAGCAATGCAGCTTCTGGTGGGCAATATTTAGTGAAGATCTTGCCACCTACATCAGAGGGCTGAAAGCTTTCTTGATTTGTGGACACCTAGAAATTGCGTAAATAGAGACTGAAGTCTGGCAGCTTTGTCTTCCTTTACTTCCTTGGAGGAGCAATAATCCACCTACCTTATGCAGAAAAATAAAATATACTTATTGGAAGCCACCAGAAGGTCCCATGTTTGGGTTTGTGTACTTCGGACTAGCCATAACTCTCTTCTGCCACAGAATCACATCTATTTAGGCATGGAGTGCTTGCAAAATATTGTAAAATCCTTCATCAGTGCTTGGAAAATATTACAAAATCCTTTGTCAGGGCGAGTTTCTACATGTGAGCGAGGCTGTAATTGTGGTGCCCATCTGCCGTTGTCTGTACGGCTTGCGAGGGAATGCCCGCAGAATTACAAGCAGCCTGTGCCTCTCTCGATCTTCCCTCCTTTCTGCCCTGGTTTGAGCTCCAGATGATGAGGGGAGGGTGTAAGCGGTGAAGGAGCAGGGCTTTGGGTGGCTGGTCCTGCCTTCCACAGTCCGAAGCTTTGCTTGCTGGGCTATGTGACAACACAACTACTGCGTGCCACGAGCAGGGGAGTTTTGCTGGTGAGACAGCGTAAAAAATGAACATTTTTCTGCTGCCTTTTAGTGTTGTCAAGTGGCAACAGCAACGTTTCAAAAGCAGAAGACACCCGAGTCCTGCAGAATAACATGCTGAATAGCTGCGAAGATTTAATCTGGCTCTGGGCACGTTAGATGTTTGTCTTCTCATCACACTCCTCTTATTTTACAGGCAGTGTAAAAGAAGAGGCATGTGAGGAGGGCGAGACAGATGTCCCCCCTGTTTGCCCTCTGGCAGTACCAATTTCTTCCCATCGATTAGAGAAGGAGCATAACTTACACTGAGCTCTGACTTTCAGCCTGGTTCAATCAATGTTGACTTTTTTCCTTTAGAGGCATAAGAAAAATACAAATTTGTAGGAAGGAAGAAAAAACATTTTGAGTGAGAAGTAATTAAACATTTGTGTGATGACTTTTATGCTTCCTTTAAGAGCAGAAATGAGGTGTTAAGATTCATCCCTGAGTTTTAAATTCCTTTTCTCTTTGTGACCACCTGAATTCCTTCAGAGGGAAGC
>NW_010390918.1:22771-40280 GCF_000710305.1 Buceros rhinoceros silvestris | reverse complement strand
TTCAGGCTGTGCCCACACCGGAGTCTTTGGGATCTCCGAATCACGAGTCCTGGTGCGAGAGGCTCCTTTTCAGTTTATTCTACTGTCTTCAAGCGTCGTTGGTGGTTTTGGTAGGTTTTTGATTGGTTTGCTTAATAGAAACTCCACTTGAAGCAATTAAATCAGACTTTAGGCAGGAGGTTGGGTGACCTAACAGCCTTTTAAGCTTCAACCATCTCTGGTTGTGAACTTCAGCTATCGAAGCTGAGATACCCACTGCTGAAAAAATCCTGACTAGGAACAGGTTGTGCTGAGCTAAGTAAAAGTAAATAGTCTTGTTACCCCACCCCTGTTTTACAGGGGTGTCTGGCTGTGTTACGGGGTTTTACTGGTGCTCAGAGTTTTGACCTAATAGTGCACCACAATGTTTTTATTAACCCATCATGACCATTGCAAAAGGAAAAGATTTGAGAGATTTTTGTGGCTGAAGCTCTTCAGCTGACGCTCTTGACCAATTTCCTGTGTTTCAATACGATACTTGGTGCAGTTCCAGAGTGGACAAAACCAAACCACGCCCAGTGGGGGGGAGAACCCGGCAACCCAGACCGAAAAGCCCAGCTAGCATCTTTACCAGAAGTGGTTTTTATTGAATTTCATCTTGCTTGTCTTACTGAACTTCTTTCGGTAAAACCTCCTTTCTCTCTTGGCAAGAAGCAGAAACAGTATTAAAACTTTCAGTTTGTTTTTGCAAGATACAGTTCAGGGTAATTTGTACCTGCCCCTTCCAGCTCTCCATCTTACATGAACCTGTCAGTGGCACCTCATCATCCCCAGCTTGGGTGCTGCCTCACATGAAATCTGGGGAGCATCAATCACCTTGGTACCTCATTAATCTTCTCAGTCAAGTTAATTCCTTTGCCTTGGTTGAGAACTGCACGTGTAAGGAATGGATAAAGAGTTCAGGTCCGCTCTTATTTATCTAAATATCCTTTATTAATTTTTTGGTGAATAATATGTGGACGCTTAGGACCAAAAACCCTCCAGTATTTCTGACCCACCCAAAAGCTGTGACCAGGAGGGTCACTCCTTTTGGGATGCCCAGCTTTAAGTGAGGGGGTAGGGAAATTTTCTCATGGATTTTTGCCCCTCTGCAAAGTGCGTGAGAAGAATCCACACCAACCTTCAGCGTGAGGGGGTGTTCCAGATCTAAAGCTGCATTTTCTGCCTTGGGAGGATTGCAGAGTGATTCATTATTTATGTTTTATGAGGTGTCACCACGGACATTAATTTTTTTCACTCTGAATAAATAAGAACAACATTTTTAAACAAGATGATAAATAATGGATAGTGATTGATGAATAATAATGAAAATTCTTCGGACACTGAGGCTTGCGTGGGAATACGTGCTGATGTCTTCCAGCGGGGAGCAGCCAGTCCCAAAGGTCTCTGCAAAGTAACTTTCATGCACACACATTCACAAAGGGCAAATAAAAGCCCAGAACATGATTTACAAGGATAGTCAAGAGAAACAGGAAGCAGCGTGCCTGAGTACTTTATTTTTAACGTACGTTTCAGCGGGATCGGCTGTGTAAGGATCTGAAGCACATGTCCACAGCTCTGCAAATTCCCCGTTTCAAAACCCTTTGCATTGTTCCTGCTGCTTCTCTGGGGAAGCTCGGGAAGAGCCTGAGGAAACCTCTCAGTATCAGATAATTCCTTAGCAGACCACCTGCCTGCAGCAGCTGGGAAGAGCTGCAGAAACAAAGCCGGTGTCATACCTGGCGAGCCGGTGAAGTTCAGCAGCTGTTCTGTGCATTTTCAAGCGCTCTTCACACCTTTTCCTCAACCCCTGCACGTAAATCACAGCACTTCTGATTTGTATGCTGCTGTTTTCCCAGTTTCTAATTCCCGTGATGGACCAGGTCACTGAGCAAGTTGTGTAAGGGGGGAAAAAATACTTGTGTTCTATTATGACTCAAGCCAGCCAGTCAAATTTTATAGTATTTCACAGAGTGGTTTGGGTTGGAACCCAAAAGTTCCAAGGTTTGGGTTGGACCTATCAAGGTCATCCAGTCCAACCCCCCTGCAAGGAGCAGGGAAATTATTTCTTGATGGCAAGAAGTGTCTGATGTGGTTCTAGTTACAAACTGATGATCCATGTCCAGTTGTTCTCCTTGGTCCAGTCTGCTTGACAGAAAAATAATCACAGGCTAAATTCTTTTATGCCTTGAAATGCGCTTCACACGTAATTAACGTGTGGCCCCCTTGTCTGGATGGACCAGCTTTGCCTGTCACGCAGCTGCTGGGAAGGTTGTGTTACTTTTAGCAGCTTGAGTATTTGAGTCCCCATTTTTATGGATTTAGTGGGAAAGAAACTCACAATTCTGATGCATGTTTCAGCAGGGCAATACAAGAACGATTTCTTTTGCCTAACCAGCAAGGTCTTGTGGGGGTCTTGGCTATCGCTCCCGATGTGTCTGCTGGAGCTATAACGTGGTGGTTTTCATGGGCTTGGAAAGCTCTGCTGTCCATTATTGTCTCATAACTCATGACCTCTGGAAACGTGTGCATTTTGATGTGTGTTTATAGGAACTGTCATAATCACACCTGATATTAATAATAAATTTCAAGGCAAATGATCCTTAGGATCTTGATTTGTCATTTCTTGAGCACCACATTTGCATGAGGCACGATACATGATGAAGCTCTGGTGTTTGAAGATTATGGCAGTGATTTGTTCTCCTGATGGTTGTTCAGATAAGAGCTTGGACATGAATAATTATGTCTTTCATCATTCTTCTCTTACTATCATAAAAATGTGCCTGGGTCAAGGGAGCTTGGTATCTAGCGTTGTATGACCTTCAAAATGCTGAAGGGGATAGCTAGGGGTTAGTGAAGTCACTCTCGCTGGCTTTGGAGGAAAGTGTGAGGGCCCTTAGCTGCTTTCGGTGATTTTTGGGAGATGGAGAAAGAAGTAAATGAGTTTTCCAGTTGTGAAAAGGGAAAAGCAGATCCCAGCTAACCTCAGCTGGGTGCAGAAAGCTGTGAGAAGGCATCTTCTATAACAGCTAGCCTTGGCAGAAACATGTGGCTTTCAAGTCATGGCGTTCATCAAAATCAATGGTGACCATTCAGATCTTCTCAAGCAGGACAAACAGCTCGGATTTTCTCTCAGGCTGTAGGAGCAGATGCACGTATGCCCTAACTCATGCAGAAAGATGGTAAAACAATCAGAGGTTCCACCCACCCTCCTGTGAGCAGTTTTCACCCTGGAGAGCTGCAGCAACAGCTCCCGTGGATGTGCTGGGTCTCTGTGCCCTCTAAGTTGTTGGCTCGTTACACAGCACTGGGATTTAATTAAGGCCAGAGTTAAGTGTGCAATGATATTTTATTATTTTTTGGTAGAGAAGAAGTCAGAAATAAATTAACACAATGGTAAGCAGGCAGAATGGCCTTAATTCATATAATTGTATAAACGTAATTTTATAGCATTTTCCCTTATGTGTAATAGATGAAGATCCAGATTCTATGTGTTACAAGAGAACTTGATAGCCTGTGAAATTAAAACTACAGGCAGTTAAATTATTGATAGGAAATCAGATAATACATTTTTGTAATTGTAAACCACTTAACACACAGATGTCTTTTTTCTTGTAAGAGATTCATTATGATACACCTGAATATATTCAGCAGAAAAAATTGAGACCACTTAAATTTCCCCTCTAAGGAGAATGGATCCTGCGTACCTCTTGATCTGAGAAAACCCCACCAGCACTGTTCACCAAAAGTACAACCGCATGGAAAAGAGGCTGGACTATCACCCTGTGACACCAGGGCTGTAGCTCCCTCTCGCTGGCTGCTACATGGCCTCTAAACCCAGGCAGTGTCTCTGCTCATTGCAGGTGACCGAATGAAACCTTTGCCAGCTTCTGACAGAAGAAATATTTCGTCCTGGAGTTTTGGGAGGTTGAGAGTCAATGGCATTGGTAGCACAACTTGTGGTAAAATAAAGGTTTCTGTCCTTGTTCTAAGTAGATAAAACTGACCAAGCCCTGAGGAAATGGAGAACTTGGTAGGAGCCCCATCGCTGGCCCCATGGCAGGTCAGGTTGGCCCCTGGGGCTCTGAGCCCCCTGCTCTGGGGGCAGATGTCCCTGCTCCCTGCAGGGGGTTGCACTGGGTGACCTTCAAAGGTCCCTCCAGCCCAAACCTTTTGGTGCTTCTATGAACCTCTGCCTTGTTTCACAGAATGATCTTCTGCAGCTTTGTGGCAATGACCCACACCTGTGTCAAAGGGTTGAGATGGAGTTTCAATCTCTGTCTTAAGGCTAAGGCAGAGATATTTGAGGGATTTAGTGATAAAGTTCTCTGACGTACAAACATATATAATAAAATCAAGCACTTCTAGAAGACATTCTGAAAACACACCTGTTAACTTCATCCAAATAAAAAGAAGCTGAGATGTTGTGTTTTCCTTCCCAGCTACAACTCCCCTCTCACCTCATTTGGTCCAGAGTCAAACTCATGACATCCAACACACTCCACGTGTTGTGCGGGAGGTCGGGCAGCTGGTGCGGCTGCCCGCCCTGCGAACACCCCAGCGCTCCTCGCTCCCGCCAAACAGATGCTGGGTCAGGTGCACATATGGTTTGGGAAACGTGGCTTCACAAATTTGAAACACAAAATCCTAAATGTGTTGGAGGCTTAACAAGCTCATGCGCTGATGTGAATTTACGTGAGGGAGATGGGGACAAGTCTGCGAGCTCCTCGGCAGCCGCCTAACGCTGATACGGTTTAAAAGGTTTGGCTGAATTCCTGCATCCTGGTGCCAATAAAACCAGAAATTTAACATTTTTTCAGAAGATTCCTGACACTTATCTCCTGTAATCGCATCTAAATACGTGTGTAATTTCTAAGTAATTCCTTATTTTTAATTTTGATTAAGTTGTGGTTTTCCCTGGTGCAGAGGAATATCGAGCAGTTAAATGAGTATGTTCGGTGCAATTTATCAGTGCGCTGACGGTGTGCAATTCTACTCACCATCACTCCCAAGATGCATTTTGGTGTAAAAACAGAAGAATCGAGTTGGAAAATGGATAGGGTATGTATTATGTATTTGCAAAGGATGCTGATGAAATCCTGGGTGGAATCATTAAACTCTGCGTCTGTCACATTCAGAATAGGCGTGAGACGCTGCTGTGGATGCTCCTGCAGCCCTTTCTGAAAGCCGAGGAGCTTGCAGAGGCTCTGGCTTTTACTGGGCATGCTCAGCTCTATTCCCAGGTCATTTATAAATGTGATTTTTGACAACAGTTCCAGGCAGATCTGTTTAACCTTTAGAACCGAGGAATTGTCACCATATCAAATGACAGCTCTACATAACCACTAAATAGCAGCATCAATGTCCTGCAGAAAACACACTCAGAAGGCGCTTTCCAAAGTCAGGCTGATTTTGAAGAAACAATCTCATGGCTCTTTCGCTGGAATCACCCCCCTCCGAATAGCCCCGGCACGTCGGCACCAAGGAGCAGCTCCAGCAATCTGATGTGTGGAAGCCGGGAGCCAAGACCATGCTGCAAGGGGCCCCAAGTTTTCACGCGTGTCCAGCATCACGAATCCAAGTGGAGTTTTCTGGGAAGGGGACCATCATGCCCGTGTGAAGCTCAGCGCTGCTTTTCCACGGTTACATTTATCTTGCCAGAACCGGAAGCTTGAGTGGTGGCTTTGTGTCACCAGGATGGTAGATGAGGTGGCGCTTGTGTAGGAGGGAAATGTTCTGGTTCTGTCTCCTGGTGCATCTCACACAGGGCCTGGTGTGAGGCTCTTGCTGTTTTTACTCTCTAAACTTTCCCGAGGTGAGATAATAACTTTTCTGTATGCCTGAAGAATCTGAAGCGCTGAGCTAGTGAGAGCTGGTATAACTTAATTTCGGAAGTAATTAATGAGGCTGCATTTTAACGAGCCTTTTCATACTGCGTTGCGAACTGGCTCTTTCACGATGCTGTTGCTCTCAGACTGCTCGAGGGAGAAAAAGACAGAGGAACCTGGCAAAATTAATTTAAGGACAACGGCAGCCCAAGTAAGAAACAACATACACATCACTTCGCATTTATTTTATCCTCACAGGTGTTTTTGAAGCGAAAATCCCAATTCCTTCCAAGTTCCAGTGCAGGAAGGATTTGTGAGGTTGTAAATTCCTGCCGTAGTCTTGTAACTCATCAGCCTCCTTTCGTTCTTTTGCACTTTAGGATTGTGTTTCCCACTTCCTTTGCAAAACGGGCTCTATAATAAAAAAGCAAAACTTATTTTTGGTGGGATAATTTAGTTTCTACATCAAATCATTTCAGAATATTAATGACCTTTGGTAATGCTTAGACCGAATAGGGAGTAACATGCGGGAGAGCAGTTTGTGTGTGCTAAGGATGAAAGTTAATGTACGCGCATTTAAAAATGGGTAAAAATAACAAATACATGTGCAACATTTTTATCACAGTGAAAATCCAGGGATTTTATTCCTGGAGTAGATTATGGTGTTGGTCAAAATGTAGAAAAATCTGAATTTTTTTTTGTCTCCCCTATGAGTACGGATTTCAAAAGGTCTTCTGGAAATACTTTTCTGAGTTTTCATGACTTGTAATAGATTAAACTTCACCTAGAAGGCACTTACGTTCTGGTTTGTATGTGGGTGATGTCACAGTCTCTTGCTAAGGACTAGTGTTTCATCATGCAGCCATGGCAGCGCTGACCCACCGTCAACAACGGGCAACCCAAGCAGCTGAGATAGTGTTGGCTCTTACTTACAGCTCAAATGCTAGAACCAATTCACTTCTTCGAGTAATTCTGCATATTCAGTTTAGAAGTTCCAGGTTTGGGAAGAAATCATATCATGGGTTGGTTTGGGACCTTTAAAGGTGATTAAAACTCATCAGTTTGCTCATAGGAGTCCAGAGCAACAACCGGGGATGCCCAGTACAACACACACTTGTGTAGTCATGGTTTGACATCGCACTGGACAAGTCAGATCTCCAGCAGCTGACTGCATTCTACCAAAAAAACCTTTGCACAGTTAACACCTAGCTTAAAAACACATTGATTAGAGCTTCACCACACTGTTAATTTTGCTCTTCGCCATCTCTGCTGTGATTTCCAGACAAGGGCTGCTGCCGCCTTTACTGCTTCAGCAACATGTCACTGGGTTTTAATGGCTGGGAAAGCATCTAAACAGAGTCCTGATGGAAACCACATCTCTCACACAAGAGAGATTCCAATGAAAGCCTTGAACAGCAGCTTTTGGGGAGTAACCCAAAACATTCTGCAAACCAGGCCGCCTAGAGAGGACGTTTATCAGCAGTTACAATCTGCTGAAGAACTGACACTAAGGAGTCAACTCCAACCTTCAGGCCCCCCACCTTATCCATCTCCTCTGTGAATGGGACACTTCTGAGAGCTGGACACCTTCCGCTTCGGCAAACGCAGCCTTTGTGTACCTGAACTTTTCCTTCTGAATCTGTCTTTCTCACTGTTCTCTGATTTTGGAGGATTAACTCAAAGAGAATTTGGTCAAAAAAGGTTTCTGAAGAGAACTGCTCCGTGTAACAGCCTCCAGCAGCCTGTGAGCGAGGAACAAACAACCACCATCACGACAAATTGTGTTTATTTATCACCCACCACAACAAAGTTATCCTTGGGCGCTTGACGAAGCAGTGCAGAAAAGCTGAGGGATCTGAATATGAATTTATGCAAATTGCCATCTACATCTTGGAACAGCTGGTTGCAACAACTGTTCCCTCAAATATTGGTCCCTCTCCTGAATATTGTGAGTTTTGAATGGGTTGAGTTTAAAAGAGGAAGCAGATCCAAATACTCTTCACTAGCTTTCCAGTGGGTTTAGATTTTGAAGGATCTAGCCTTGGGAAAGCAAGACACAAGCTATTCTTCCTCCCTTGCTTTTAGATATCATTCTTTAAAATATGAGCATCCCACTGCTCACAAAGGGTGTGGGGTTTTTTCGCATCTGTGAGCCAGCCAGCCAAAATCTGTCAACATGTTTGAAAACGCTAAGAAAAGCAACTGCCATGAAATGCCATGAAAGACAGTGGAAGCAGGGAGTAAGGCGAAGGGTGGGTGGGACTGGATGGCAAACACCCTTTCCTGCTAAAGCATGGAGGGGTTTGTACCGGCTGAAGGTGACTGGGCAGAAGGACCTTGAGGGGCTGGAGCATGTCCAGAGAAGGGCAATGGAGCTGGGGCAGGGTCTGGAGCACAATGTGCTGAGGAGCGGCTGAGGGACCTGGGGGGGCTGAGCCTGGAGCAAAGGAGGCTCCGGGGAGACCTTCTGGCTCTGACAACTCCCTGAAATTCAGGAGGTTGGAGCGAGGTGGGGGTCGGTCTCTTCTCCCCAGGAACAAGTGACAGGACGAGAGGAATCGGCCTCCAGCTGCCCCAGGGGAGGTTGAGGCTGTCCCTGAGGAGCCGTTTGTGTCCCGTTGGGGTTGTGCAGGCGTGTCGCAGGCTGGCCTGGGCAGGCTGGCCAGTCCCCATCCCTGGAGGGGTTTCCCAGCCATGTGGAGGTGCTGCTGAGGGACAGGGGGCAGGGGGGACCTGATCATCTGGAAGGTCTTTTCCAACCAAAAGCATTCTGTGATTCTATGCAGGGTGTCCTCATGGATGCAAGAAGGCAGATTTTACAGCTGGGTGCTCCTGGAGTGTCTCTGGTACATTTTCATCCTCTGCCTTGAGTGAAACGAATTGTCGATGGTGTTATTAGGCATGAAATCCTGACAGAAAAGAGCCATTCTGGTGAGGTCCTTTGGAGGAAGAAGAAGGAGGGACGCTTGTCCCTGAGGCAACATCAGGGAAAAGTGACAGAGCTCTGCTGTCACATGAAGGTGGTGTTTCGAGTGAGATGGATTTATAACTCTTCTGTTATACATATTTAATAGATTCCTTGTGCCTAAGGAAGTGAGACAAACTACGACGCTCAGACGCATGCCTGTGAACAGGGGTATCAGCTTAGACTTCCTTCTGTCGGTAAAAGGAACAACTTCGACTTACTTGGTTCAAGTGCCTTCTACACGGGAAAAAGAAGGAAAAAACCAAGAGCTAAAAAAATACAATCAGAATATCATTATTTCTTTCATTCATACACAGAAGGAACGTGGTTCTGCACACGGGGACCAATTATGCACTTACTGAATCGAAGCATAACGGTGTTTGTGAGTAGTGCCAGCCCGAGCTCTGGAGAGTGATGGGGGGATTTTCTGGCAGCATTCAGTGGCTTAAAAAATATTTGATTGCTGGCTCAGGCTAGTGGACAGGCTAAAGAAGAGAACAGCCTTTCTGTTAACGGCAGGGGGGGCGTGGGGGCCTGTGCTCGGCACCGATCATGGTCTTCTCGCGTTAAAAGAAGAGAACAGCCTTTCTGTTAACGGCAGCGATGCTGAGGTGTCCTGTGCTCGGCACCGATCATGGTCTTCTCGCGTTAACCATGTTTAAAATACTGGAGAGGAAGCACAAACACAGTTTGGTTTTTCTTCTGGTTTGGAAAGATTTTAGCTTGGTGTTGTTACAGCAGATGGGTATTTTAATTCTCCGGAGATCGCTCCGGCGTGTGAAAATCGTTTGTGCTTTGATTTGCTATAATGGACTGTTAATATTTCAGCAGTATCTGAGAGTATTGGATCTGCATGAGGACCCACGTGCTCTTGCCTTGCTGGAGCTGCAGCAGGAGGAGGAAACAGATGCATGTATCTGTGCGGCTACAGCGTTCTGAAAAAGGCTCCATAAAACAAAATGGACTGAGGATTACACTGAGGCTGCTGCTGTGATGGTGACTCTGCCAAAACGTTGATAAATTCTGCTGTTGTGCACTCATAAATCTCAGGAAATAATGCCGAGAAACATTCTGAGCAGGGTGCCGCGGGTTGCCTCTTCCTCTCGCCTCTTCTAGTGTTCTCGGGTGGGAATGGGAACCCCAGGAGAGCTCGGGATACGTCACCTCTTCTGCTTTTAACGCAGCTCGAAGTCTTTCTGTTATGGTTTTTTAAAAATGCAATTTTCTGGGAAACTCCTCCGAAGCAACAGTTTAGCAAGGACTTTACTAAACCATCCTTGAAGCCCCCTTGGGCTGGAGAGACAGTGTGAAGGCTCAGCGAGGACTGAGGTTCCTGACCCTTCTACCTACAAAGAAAAGATCACAAAAGTTTCTTGATTAATAAGGGGAAGTAAGTGGAGCGGGCAGCGTCAAACTCAGGAGGCGAAAGGGTGCGTTGTCACTGAAATCCTGCGCTTGTGCTGCTGCCCGAGGTGGGAAGCACCACGTGAAGGGCTTTGGAGATGGGGCTGCTTCTGTCCAAGGTCACAGACTTGCCCGCTGAGTCCTGGGAGGTGGGAGAAGGACAAAGCCAGTTGTGGAATATCAACAGCTAATACCCAGTCATTCTCTTTTTGTCCTCTTTCCCCTTCAAGCTGGTTTTTTCTGCCTTGAGATTTTCGTAGTGATTATTGACATATTTAGACATAGCCATAGTTCCTTTCTGGTGGGACTTACTTTGGGTTTAATCAGCTTTGTATTAAAATTCCAGAAAAGAGGGATTTTCCCTATGTCTGTCTGACACGGAGTCAGTTTTAGTGTCCTTCCCCTTCGCTGACTTCCGATCCTGAATTTAAAGTAGCCGTGAGTGTCATTTCTTTGTTTTATTCAGTTGACTTCTGGCTTAATAAATCTCTATTATTTCTCTTGTTGTCCTGTTTTTCACTATTAAATGGTTTTATATTCCCCCCGAGCTTTTTCCGAGAAAAGCCGTATATCTTTATAACTTCATGTTGCGTATGAAGGCTGTAAAAACCTGAGTCCCTTAATTTTCATAGGTTTGGTTTTGTTTTCCCAACCCATTATTCACTTAACTAAATCACTCCAGTATTTTATGATGGTAAATCCTCTGGAACTTCAGTTGTCTCTCTTGATGCACAGAGAATTAACCTCTTTTGGTAATGATAGCAGGGACTTCATTGCTTAATTTTTGTGCTTTCTGGAAAAGACTTTGGTAGGACGGAAAGACCAATCATCATCCACAGGTATTTTGTGCCACCCAGTAATATTTAATACAAACCATCTCCCTAAAAATAGGTTCTGTGGGTTTGCTCAAGAAGAATCGCTCCTTAGCAGGCAGAGGATTCTGTTGAACACTGTGGGCTGGGTTCTTATTGGACGTACGAATGGTTGGTCGCTGGTGGTGACATGGACTGGAGGACAGCGGCTGGGGGGTTATTCTACAGAGCTGAAGGTTTTATAAAGTGTTCTCAAGTGCCCCAGTGTCTTACTTCCTACTAAACGGTCTATTTTTCAGCTTCCAAAGCATATACAACCTTGGCTGGAAGCGTTTCATGGTTTTACTTCCTTAAAGTCGCCTCTGGAGCTGCTGCTGAGGGAGGATGGTGGCTGGAACCTGTTATCTGCAGTTGATGACCAATTCAAGGAGATCGAATCCTGCATTCTGGCAAGCGGACTCACCCTTTGCTGTGAGGTGGTGTCTGAGAAGCTGCGGTCTCTCAGGTGACAAAGTGGGAGGATATAAATAGGGTATTTAAGGTAAAAAACCAAACCTGCTTGGCTACAGCTACATTTTCCGGTTCTTTTAAGAAATGGGGTAACCCTAGAAAATCTCGCATTTCTCCTCAGAGTGTCCCCCTTTGGTGTTAGCCCTGTTTTACTTCCCGTAGTGCATTTGTGAAGGTACCTGTCCTGCTCGCTGGCCCTTAGCTGTTTTTCCCAGTCGACCCTCCGTGCTCCCTTTCTCCTCCCCATCTCCCAGCCGACATTTCGTCGGACGCAGGTTTTATTCATGCGTTTTGCTACCCCTCATTAATCAGCAGTTGAGACTGAACAGCTTGTTTCACGTGTGCCGAGTCCTCCCGTAAATGCCGTTAGCGGTGACTCATCTCCTCCGCGGAGGAACTATTTCCATAGGAGTAAAGAAGAGTTGGGCCCCAGCTGGGAGCGCCGAGACAGTCTTTTGGTTTCTAAACTTATGCCGGAGGTATTTATTTAAATATCAGGAATGATTTAGCCTTCTCTCTTTGTGGCACGGTATTTCTTGAACAGCCTGCTCTCATGGCACAGAATTACTTCTTCCTCCCTCGTTTTACCCCAAGCAATTATTCATATCATGCACATCACTGCCGCTTTCTCAGTTCTTTTGCTTTTATGGAGCCTCCCGAAGGAATTTTGCCTTAACGCAAAACTTCTTTTTTTTTTTTTTTAAAGTTAACAGTATTTAAACGTGACTTTCCGTGAGACAGTTGTAGAGATCAATGTAGTAGATTTTAAAGGCTGCCATTGAATTTTAATTCAATGATATAATAAATCCATCATCGCATACGCAAAGAGTTGCACTGTAAGTGCAGGAGAACGCGATTAATCCGGTCAGATGAATCTCAGGGGGTTTGGAGTTTTGTGAAGTCTCTCGACTTAATTCATTAAAACCACTGAAGTTCTTGGGGCTCAAGGAAATTTGTACCAAGTGAGACTGTACCCTTCCTTATTTAAAAAGAAAAAAGAAAGAATTAGAGATAATGACAGCAGGAGAAACAGGAGCTGTGAGCGGACAGTAAAAGCAGGAGGCAACTCAAGGGATCCATCAAGGGAAAAAGGAATTGGGGCATGGAAGAAGGCTTTTCCCCCATAGATGCACTTTGCAGGGTACCCAACAAGCTCTTTACAACAGTGACTGGTAATTTTGGGTTGCATTCTCTTGGCAGCTCTGAAAGTCAAAGGATTCCATTCAGCCTTTGAAAAACAAGTCCCAGGTAAGCTATTGCAAGCCAAAATCACTAACACCTCTTGGCCGATTCATGTTTCCCGTTTAGTTTTTCATTATCCTTTACCCCTTTCCCCACCTTTCTTTTGCCATTATTTTTTTTTGTCATCGTTTTCTACCCCAACATCTTTGCTCAATGTTCAGCCTTTCTCTAGGAGAACAGGAGCCAAGCTGGTGGCAATGGGGACTCAATTCTTCAAACTCCTTTGTGCTTGTAGCAATTTGAAATCAGACCACAAACACGGTTTTCCCCTCTCCTGCTGTCATTGCATCACTGCTGGAAGGTATTTGATGTTACCCTGATGCACAGCAGTCACCATTAAAAAAATCATTTACACTGGTATCTAAAACTTCTTGGCACTTCTTAGGTCCAGAGGAGGAAATAATTGCAGCATCTCGCATGCCGTGGTGGTGTAACTCGTGCTGAATGTTGACATTTTAATGGCAGGCTTCATAATTTCCCACAGAACAAAAAGCGGAACGGGAAAGGTCTATGGCTCGCACTTAATGAGGTCGTGAATTTTCTTCCTCCAGAACATTTGGTTAGTGCTTTCACGGAAGAAAAATAAAGGAGCTTTAAACTTTGACTAATACCTAACAACAAGGGAAAAAGAAACAGAAATCGTTAGTGGGTAGTGCTAATGACTGCTTATTAATAATTTGTGCCTACCCAAACAAATACCCAATGCTTCCTGCCTTACGCCAAGCCTTTACACTTCCAGACTAAAGCTGCCCACGAGGAAGGAAAGAGCAGACTCGATGTGAAGAGGTACACAAACTAACCGAGCTGGTGCTGCAGTCAGTTTGTAAACACTCCTGGGGCCACAGTGCAGACAGCTAAACCCCCCTTTCATTAAAAGAAAAAATACCAGTTTAATCAGTGCAAACTGTGTTAAAAAAAAACAACCCACATCATTATTTTTTTGAGGAATCTGAAAATTCAGATTTTTTTTCCATGTAGGAGGTAGATCACACCAGAATCAAAGAACCAGATAGTGGAAGAGGGTCCAGAGAGGCAGTGGGATGACTTTGGAGACCATGAAAAAGCTCCTGGATGAGGCCCTGAGCAATCTGAACCAATTGGCTCTGCTTTGAGTAGATCTCCGATTCTAATCTCAGAATGACTCTGGTTGGAAGAGACTCCTGGGCACCATCTGGTTCAATGCCCTGATTCAAAACGAATCCTCTTGTTCTGGCCAGGGGTGTGAGGAACTCTAGAGGAAGGGCTCATACGACACTTTCCATTTCAGCCCAGCAGACAGAAATGATGCTCACAGGCGCACGGGGGCAATTGGTCACCTCAAGCTGCTCCTTGTTTCCTTCGAGGTCTCCCATCACATACCGTACCTCTCTCAACAAGCGATATGCAGGTTCACTATTTGCCAAGAAATAGCAACAGCCGAGGTACTTAGCTAATTAGACATTTCTGTCTTCTGCTTTTGACATTTACATCAACCTGAAATTTTGCAGACGAGATTACTGAAAGAATTTTAAATGAATGCGGTGGTGATTAAGCATTGCAGATGAATACTAATGCATTTCAAACTGGGTTAACATTGTAATGAATTTAACATCTCTAGTTTTAAAGTGGACTATTTAACAATGTAGAGTCTCAAGTGAAACTTATTTTTAATTGTGTTAAAAAAAAAATATATACACACACCCCAGCTCCCCAGGTTTGGAGATGCAAAGCTCTCAGCTGGTGCTTGCCAGGACACAGGTTCTGCAGTTCTCCACTTTCCCTAAAGTCAGGTATTTTCTCCTTTTCAGGTACCCTCTGGGATGTGCAGCTCCTTCTGCACTCCCTTTTCCCGGTCGGTAGGTATCCTAAACCATGGATAGTAGACAGCACAATCAGTTAAACAGCCTGTTTATGGCAATGTGTGGCTTCTGGTCACCGCCAGAACATCACTGAGGTACCAGCTTGGATGTTCAACCCCCAAATTCGGATCCTCGTGGCTGTCATGTAGCTGTGTAAACACCTACGCTCACCTTCGCAGGGTCCTCTAGAGGCCAGCTGACCATTCTCCTTTGCTTTTGCAGGATAATGAGCATTTTTTTTTCTTTTCCCACTTCTTCTTCGTTTGAAACAGAGCAGGAAGGGAAAGGAGCGATACTCCCTTCAGACTGCGACATCTCTGACAGGTGAAAATTGCTGCGTCCCAAAGGGGATTAGCACAGCATGAACTTACTTGTCAAATGCAATGTCGGGTTAATTTTGTCCCTCCCTTGATATTCCGGAAAGAGAAGCTTTTGTTCTAAGTCACTGGAAAGGTTCTCACAGGCAGGTTTTCGTTACAGTGGATCTGCAGATCCTGGAGTGCACGCGTGTGTACGAGAGACTTTTAAACAAACATCTTCTATTTGGTGTTTTTATTTACAGCCTTTAAGCCTTGACGGGAAGACAGGGATCATCTCCTGGACTAACCACTTAGAAAACAACAGGCAAAAAAACTCCCTTCACCGAATAGTTTTCTCATCAAGCCTGTGAGTAGATAGAACAGTCTAAACATCGCAGAGCTGTGTTAGCTCGTGTCTGGGAGCCAATGATAAGAGAAGAGGTAACAGATCTCTATTGGCCAAGCTAAGGAAAACGCTGAAGGATGGGAAACCAGCATAAATGCTGAGTTAAAAAATAAGCAGAGCAAACATGTTGTGAAGTTTTTTCAGCAGTAAGCAGCTGAGACTTGATTTGTGATGTAGGTAAAGAAGTTTAGTTCAAATAACAAGCCCTATGTGTGTTTTCTAGACCCGTCATTCCCACCTATGGTAGGAAAGAGCTGCAAGTGTGTTGTATCATAAAAAACCAACTTAGTGCCACTTGGACTCTACTCCTCTGCCTCACCCTCATGCCCTCATAACTTAGAGCAGGCCCTGTGACTTGTCTTTGACTCACCCACCCAGCGTGAGGCTGCGGTCTGATTTTGCCCTGTGAAGTGACGGTTAAATCAGCCATTGACTGGTGCAGATCCTTGAAAGCTCTTTCGAAAGGTGGAAAATAACAACAGCAAGAAACTTCAGGAAGTTTTATACTTCAGGAGTGGATTAGTCTACTGAATTATTTACTCTCAAAGACTGTTGTTCAGCAAAATTTGCTGAGGGACATTCATTTCAATTAATCATTTATAATCAAAACAGTTTGTCTTCAAGGGGAAGGAATCGATACTGCCGATGTTGTAAGCCACCCCCGTCTGGTTCTCGGTGCTTTGGCTTGATGCTTTCTGGGCTGGTATAGCCTGCCAAAAGAAGGTGCTCAGCACTTTCCAGGAGCCGGCTCAGCATCGTACAGCATTGTCCCACTGTCTCCCTATCCGATTACTCCATGATAAATGCATTTCCCCCCACCACACCGCCTTGTTTCCCGAATAGTCTTAACACAGTCTAAGATGGAAGAGGCTGTAAGGTTGGCAAGGACGATGCTCGCAAGGACTCGTTTCCTTCCATGTCCAGTCTCTTGGTGGTAGAGCCTTTTCTGCGCTCAACCCACTCTACCCCATCAAGAGCGGTGTGGGGCTCAGATATTTGCTCAGAGACAGGCCAAGGGTGGAGAGAGATGTGGGAACATCCTGGCGCTCTCCTGAGGGACGAGAGCCATAATGTTGAGTCAAACTGAAACGAACCATGATTATTCAGGACTGAAACAGCATTTTTATCAGTGAAGAATGACGGAAGAAAATATCTAGAGGTTTCCAAATGAAAGGGTTTGGGTTTCAGCCTGAAACAAGTCAGTGTTTGAGATTCTTGCCAAAAATATACATTCCCTATCAAAAGGAGACACTTTTCCTGACAAATTAATTCAGTTAATAAATCAGTGCAGTTTCAACGAAGTCATTCTACCACTCTGAGCAGTTAATTATACAAGCACGCAGCTTACTGTGAGAATGGCGTGTTCCTCCCTTATTTTCGAGTGAGATCAAGACATTTGTCATTTACTTTTTCCATTGAACTAGTGCTGTAAGTCAATTAATGTATTTTAGCTTTGTTCTATCTTTTTTTTATATCTAAGAACAGGAACTCTATCAAGTTAGAAAATAAATAAAGCAGCGAACGATTTCTCTTGCACTGTGCATACTTACATTACGTGTCGAAGATAAATATACCCGGGACATTCAAAATTGATGAATTGTCTTACGGGGGATGCAGAATGGCTTTTCCCCTAAAACGAGGTCACATTCTAATAAAATAATTTACCATTTTTAGTTGAATATTACAATAAGTCATATGACATCCACTGCAGGCCACTCAACTTGTCAAGTCCTTATAAATGAAGATGAATGATGAAAAGAAAAACTGCAAAAATGTCCTGACTGTGGTCTGAAGCATGGTGAGAATGACTAGCAGAATTCCCTAATGGAAATGTGTCAAATAACGAAACTGTTCTGGCTGTCCAGCTGCTGCAACGAGCAAAAGTTGAATGAAACTGTGCAGAGCTCTGACTGACCAGCTCGTGTGTGGGAGGAAGATGGAAGGCAGGGAGAAATCCACGAAGGATAGAATGCGGAGAAGGGAAAATGTCAGCAAAAAGTTGGGAATGTCCCACCAAAGTGCCACTTGATGTGACCCCCACTCCTTGGGCCGTTGCCTTGTGAAGGGACGTGGGTGTCGTGCAGGACTCCGTCCATTTCAGCACAGCTCCAGGTGAGGGGGAAGGTGCTCGGGCAGTTCCACCTCCAGGTTCAGGGAGCCAGATCCATGTTCACTAGAGAAAGAGTG
>NW_010390918.1:18449-22687 GCF_000710305.1 Buceros rhinoceros silvestris | reverse complement strand
TTTTTCTCTTCATCTGTTTAATTTTATTTCACCTTTTGGCTCAGGGTGTTTTAATCTTTAGCTTTGCTTGAGCAACGCAATCTCAAAACAGTCATTTTCATGATGTTGCTTGTTTTTTAAATCCCTGACTAAAGAGTGCTGCAGTTTAATGTTTGTCAGAGTCTTAAACAGCGACTGCAGATGTGGACTTTCAGAAATAATAATGGTGCTCTCCAGAGACTACTGTAACGATCGTTCATTACGCGCCGTTACCATAACCGGTTACTGTTAACACCATCACCCTTTGTCAATCGTTGTGTGCAGCCCACTGTGATTGCCTGTCACTCCGGCCGCTAGCCCGGCATCATCTTTGTGATCTGCAGCCCCTCACGTCCAGGATGTGTCTCAATCCTGCCAATTCTTGCTGCTTAACAGCTCCCAGATCCTCGTTCGAGTGATCTTCATCCCGTATCTTGATTCTGAAGCACCCTGTCTTCATTCAGAAGAACGATGTCACAAAGAACGTTCTTCCCCCCATCATCTGAACCGCGTCACAACTCTTGTTCTATCCTGCTGGAGAGCAGGGCAGGGGCATGACACACATGCTGCCATGTCCATTGGTGGCCAGCCCAAATATCTCAGTTACCCAGGATATAAATATCAAAGGAGGCAGAAATGTTTTAAACTGGAAGCTAATTCTGGCATGAGATCAAATGGATGTAAATTAGTTATGAAAGAGCAGAATTAGATGGTTTCCAGCTACACGAGGTGTAAAGTTCTGGAACAAGCTGTTAAACACATTAGCGGGGAAAAATATCTGATGCTGGGTGTTGTTTATCAAGGCAATTCTGCGAGAGCTTTCCTAGAGACAGAAAATTAAGCTTGTGATCTGCATCATTTGGCAGCAGATTCGCTGGCATCTTTATTTAAAGAACCAGTTGTTGTTTGTTTGTGCATCACTTCAGCTCTGGTGATCGTATGCTGCGGGGTTTCCTCTGGCCTCCTGCGGAAGCTGGGCAGAATATTTCTCCACGCCTGTATCTTCTTTGACCTGTGAAATGGGGAGGAGGGGGAGTCCTGTGGTTTAGTGGAGAGGAGTCCTACCTAGAGACAGGAGGTAGGTCAGGGCGCACCACAGCTCCTCACGGTGCAAATACCCCTATATTACTATGGTTGGGGAGGACTTCCTTGCTGAAGGTGAAACCAATTGCTCAATCTGAGGTCAAGAAGGGGCACTTTGGAAATCACAGCATAGGATTTTCTGCCATCTGCTGAAGCATTGGGCATCGTCCATACCCCAGACTCATATAGGATGTTTTATTTCATAAGTCTGGGGTTTTTTCTTTCATTTGTTATATATTATTGAGGAAAATAATAGGGAAAAAGTTTTCACAGTGAGGGTTGTCCAACACTGGATTAGGGGCCCAGTGAGGTTACGAAATCTCCATCCTTGGGCATACTCAAACCTGTTTTTTCTAAGCAACCTGATTTAACTTTCTGGTTGGCCCTGCTTGGAGCAGAGAATCCAATACCAGGTGATCCTCAGAGCTCCTTCCAACCTAAAATATTCTGTGATTCTGTAGAGCTGCAGAATATGTAAACTGTGGTGGGTGGGAATATGTGATGTGGACATCTGATAGGCACCCATGAACTCCCTGACGTTTACTGGCAGCTGTGAAGCCCAGAACTTGCAAATCCAATGGTCCCCTCACCCTATAATCCTGTATATCTCTCATTCATCGATGAGATCTCACGTCCTCTGCAGGGCAGGTTGTCATGCCCGCCACCACACAACGTATCCATCTGTTCATTAAATGCACAAGCAAAACTTTTCATATGAGAGCAACAAGTATCCGATGGCAAGCAGGACCCTTCTAATATGTATTTGACCTAATATTCTCCTCAAGAAGAAAATTTTTCATGAATAGCAAATGAGGTTCTACTATTCATCAAGAAAATGGAGTTCCACACTTCAGTTTGATAAAATATTTGGACACCGAGTTTAAACTGTAACGCCTCAGTGTCTGTTATTTTTTTTTAATTTTGCTCGGTTCTGCCCCTTAAGAGATAATATTTTATAGTTCTTGACCAGGCATTGGGGCTTGTCAGGGGGCTTCTGCATGATGAGAAGTTGTGCGTGTGATGAAAAGGAGAACATACATTCCTGGGCTATTCATATATTTGGATTTCCCCCTAAGGCTGCTGCCCGCATCCCTCGGCTGCGGTGCCTGACGCGGGGGCGTTAAGGTGCACTCTTACAAACCAACAAGGTTGATGCTGACAACGTAACGCAGGTTGGATTTCCGCTTCATGCCACCCGCGCTGCTTTAGACACCGGCTTTCAAGAGATCTAGAAGTCAGGATGCTGAACCCCCCGGAATTTAGCCAGAATTTATATCTGAAATAGTTTGAAAACGTCAGCTTAAAACATTGTTTCTAAACCTGCCTTAAGACAGAGCCTATGCTGTTCATTAAACAAATAATTTAAGAGCGCAGCTGCTCAGTTTCAGAACCATGGTTTGCATTTGGATTCATAAGAGAGAGGACTTGGCAAAATGGCTTTTCCGACTTCCTCTCTCTCATTGTCTTTAGCGCGGGAGAATATTGTGCTTCCTAATGAGGCGTGTTGCCTGCTTTACTGTCCCAGACTTTAATTCTGGGGCCATGCTCAGATTTTCAACCCATTCAGCAGAAAAATCATCTTACTGTAGAATCCTCTCAACCGAGTTGCCTGAAGGTCACCTTGAACACTGTTAAAAGAGCTCTCTCTTCTTGTTAAGGTCTTTGCTGAGCTAATGACAGTCCCAGCTGTCTCTTCCTTGAAGGAACAACCCTAGGGAAGATTCATTGAGACAACTTTGCTGTGAGCTTCTCCTCTTCGTTGTCATCCTGATGCAAGGAGAACACTGGACTTCTAACACAAAGGTCACAATGTCTTTCTTTGATAGCTGTTATAAATTAGAGTAGACTAGTGACACTTGAGGAGAGTCATACTCACACCCTACTGTCTCTATTAGTTCTGAAGGTTTTGGAAGAAACGCAGGCAAAGAAGCTCAAACATAGCTTTGCTCTACCAGAAAGTTCCTCTTGAAATGTTGTTTAAGGTCCAAAAGTAAGTGTCTCACCAGGAGAGGGTTACGAATGACTGCGTTGAATTTGCTGCTTTTTTCTTCAGTGTATCTGGTTGGCAAAGAGCCCTTCTTCCCCTCTAGGTTCTTGCCAGAAGAGCCATCCAGAACCTTCTCTGACTCCAACCATGAACCGCAGTGTGCGCCTCGTAGGACGTTTTCATGGAAGAAAAGATGCCCCTCTCTGTTCCTTCGCTCACCAAAGCCAGAGTTTGGTCTGTATTTCGGAAGTGTGATGAACAAGTACCCAGCCAGGTGGAAGAGCTTCCTCCAGCCAACTTGGAACTCCTGACTGGTACCCTCACAGCTGTTTGTTTGAAAATGATTTCTTGGCTGTCAACAGCCATAAATATGAGTGAGGTCAGTTGGACCAGGACGCCATAAATAATTCTGAAATCCCTTACGGTGACAGCGGTGTCTGGCTGATTCACCGATCTCTTCATGGTTCTCCGCTTTGGGTGTCCCGTTTGTGCTAAATTAGACAAGACTGGGGGCACTTGGGGATATCGACTGGGAATCTGTTCTTGCCGGAAATGGGGGAGGTGTGAGGGATACAGAATCTGTTAAGGAGACAAGTGTATTAACATGGGTCATTGCTGAACGTGACTGGTAGCAAAAGCTGCGATAGCACCATTAGGAAACGACGACTTGTTCTTCACATGGATGTCACGCTGTCGTGGAACATGGAGGGAGAATCCCAAACCCATCAAGGGCATTGCAGGACACAGCAATACTGTGACAAGCTCAAACATTAGTATAGGAGGTGACAGAAAATCTTGTGTGCAATGACACTTTAAAAAATGTCTGTCAGCAAATGGATGCTTGGGAGAAAGAGCGGAGCATTTTTCACCATTCCTATCTAGTAAACAGCTAGAGGACAGAACCAGGTCCTGTTCCTCATCATTGAGAGAAGGATCAAGATGAGAGAGGAACTGGGTTCCACGTAGACACTTTCCATTGTTGTGTCTGTGCTCAGGAACAGTAGAGGGAAAACACAGACCACAGACTATCCTTCTGTAGGCAGGTAATGGACCTGGGTAACACATCCCCATCAAAAACCTGTCCTGAGTACTCCCAGGATACCACAGAGAGAAGTTTAGGGAGGTGGAACTTCCTGCAGTCTCGGTTCAG
>NW_010390918.1:8909-18362 GCF_000710305.1 Buceros rhinoceros silvestris | reverse complement strand
TTCTCGGTGCAGCAAGAATCGCGTGCAGCTTCTCAGCCAAACCACCCTTTCTGGAAATCCTGTAGGGACAGAATTTGTGGTGGATATTTAAGCCTTTCCCGAATGTCTGAGTTTAGATTAGACTTTTTATTGTTTTTCTATCATTATTTTGTTTGTTAGAGTAAAATGTGCAGGTGGGAGCGGATTCAAAGTGAGAACCAAGGGTTTTGAGCGAGAAGCCAGTCTCTAACTTGACAGAATTTCTTCACGCATGGCTAATTGCCTGTAGCACTCAGTATTTAAGAACTGCACTGCCAGGACCATCAGACCACTAGAAGCTTTTACCATGTAAACACAAACGTAGCTGAAACAAATTGGCTAAATCTGTGAAATCTATGCCCATGAATTAAGGAGATGTAGGAGAAGGGATGCCTTTGATGAGACCGAGGAGTGATGTACCTGTTCAAACACACGAACCATACACACGCACACACTACGCACTTGAACGTCCTAAAGCAGCTGGTTAATACGGCTGCTAAGCCTCTGTCTGTCATTTTGGGAACCACATGTGGCTGGGAGACATTCCTGGCTGGAAAAATGCATAAATCGAACCCACCTTCAAGGAGGGCAAGAAGAACAAGCGCTGGAACAGGCTGACCAGGGCGGTGGTTGAGTCATTGTCCCCGGAGGGATTTAAAAGACGTGCCTGGGGACATGTGGTGTCTCTTAGCGGTGACTTGGCAGTGCTGGGTTAATGGCTGGACTCGATGAGCTTTAGAGTCTTTTCCAACCTAAACTCTTCTACTATTCTGGCATGCGGGAGGAGCAGAGACATGTGGTTTCTCTTATCGGTGACGTGGCAGTGCTGGGTTAATGGCTGTACTCGATGAGCTTTAGAGTCTTTTCCAACCTAAACTCTTCTACTATTCTGGCATGCGGGAGGAGCAGGCCGTGCCAGCTTATCCAGAGTCCCTGGGCAGGCTGAGGAGAAAATCCTCCTGGGCACCTTTCAATGCATCTGAAGGTCACAAAGGGGATTGGGAAGAGGTTTCTGACCAACTTGACGGCTTTCTGTGGTGAGCTGGTTGCCGCTATGTCCCCAGATGAGGGGAGAGCAGCCGCCTGTGTGTGCCTTGGCTTTAGCCGAGCGTTCAGCATGGTTTGCTGAAGCATCCTTATGGCCAAGCTGGTGAGGTACTGCCAGAAGTCATTTGGGCAGTGGGGTAACTGGGTTAGGTGATTCAATCCTGAGCTGACCCGCCTTAGCTGTACTGTGGGTTCTTGGGTACCTTTGTGTCATCATTTATATCAGCGAGCGCCCGCTTCCATCAGCCTGTGCAAGGCTGCAAGTCCTGGGGGCTAAGGGGGTGTTTCCCTTTTTCAGCTGACCAAATTTTAACTGCTCTGCTTCTGACTCAGTGCGTGTTTTGCACTAGGGTGTGTGTAGAGATTCATATTTCATCTTCACTTTGTCCGAGTCCGTTTGGAGTCTCTGGACCTGACCAGCATGCCGAGCAGTCCCCACGGCCCCGCCACAGCAGTGCAGAGCAGAAGAACTCCCCCACGCGGGGCTGCTGCCAGCTTCCTGACCTGTATTTGTTCAGTCCTCTTCAGTATGTCACCAGAGAAGGTCACGGCTTGTATTGTCACAGGGCTGGTTGTATATACTCAGAAGAAGGCTGGGATCACAGCAAAAAGCCAGCGATGACAGCGTCTTTGATGGCTCCTGAATACCGATGAGGCAGAGCGCTCACAGCAGGTTGGTGCCTCTGCCTCTGCAGTCGGGGGACCGAGGTGGAATGCAGCACCGCAGGTTTAAAATAGCACTGCTGGAATGGCACCAGGTCAGATGCCTGACTTTCCACAAGAAAAAACCCCACCTAGTTCGAAGTCTTTTCAATATTTAGTTTATGCTCCCCCCACTTTCTTTACTGCTTACTTTCTGTTCTTACCTTTTCGTTTAAAATCTTTGCTCCCTCCGCTCCAGCCAGCTGCAGCGGCTACACGACCTTCATTTCCCCCCTGTGAATACAGTGGGTTTTAGACACAAAGCGGGCTTGTACCGTTACCCCGCACCTCGGGTGGGATGGGGGCACATGGGTGGGCTCAGCAGCTCTGCCTATGACAGTAGCTGAGCAAAGCCACCACCGTAAAGGAGGGAGGACACGTCCCTGCGGACAGCAGGACTGGAGATGCTGTTACATCGATCGGCACATCGTTTATTCTCTGTAACGTGTAAGGTACCTTTGATCACAGGATATTCATGAAGGGCTTTTCACTTGCTGCTCTCCCAATACGCCCTTACTTCTTCATTCTAGGCTGCTCTTGGGTTTTGTGACCAATTCAGCTGTTGTAGATGTTCTCATCACTTCAGTCTATAAAAGGCACTCTCAGTCTTCACCCTTTTCTGGGATTTGAGTTTGAATTTTACTACGCAAAGTCTCAAATCCCTTTCTCCCATGCATAGCACATAAACAATATCATAAAACCTAATAAATGTATTAATAACTAGTATGTACTTTAGGACGAGAGGAACCGGCCTCCAGCTGCCCCAGGGGAGGTTGAGATTGTCCCTGAGGAGCCGTTTGTGTCCTGTTGGGGTTGTGCAGGCGTGTCGCAGGCTGCCCAGGGCAGTGGTGGAGTCCCCATCCCTGGAGGGGTTTCCCAGCAGTGTGGAGGTGCTGCTGAGGGACAGGGGGCAGGGGGGACCTGGCCGTGCTGGGGAACAGGGGGACTTGATCATCTCAAGGCTCTTTTCCGGTCAAGATGATTCTGTGATTCTATATTCTGAGATACTTAGGGCTTTCTCGGGTAAGCTGTTACTCAAGAAAGAGTATTTCATTGGAAACTCTGCAGCAGGAGAGAGGAATTCATGGCTGTGCTCTGTGCCATTTAATCAGCTCCGTTCAGGACAGAAGCTTATTAGCAAATCCCTGGAGGAGCAGTTCTTGTTTGTGTTGGAAAGTCCTCCTGCATTCAGCGATAATGGGTTCGTTATGACACCGCGTTTTATCAAGGGCGTTGTCTCTAAGATGTGTCCTATCATAAAGACAGGAATATTCATGTATTTTGATAGAGAAAAAGGAGTGCCAGCAAGTGACAAAAATTTGTGGTGGGACCCTATTCCAAATTCCTGAGCTAAGAAGAAAAAAATTTGTCAGGTTTGATGAGGAAATAAAAAGATCATAACTCTGATGAATACCTAATTCGACTAAAATGAACCAACCTGGATCAAACCAGCTCAAAATTCATGTAGTTTAGACCAGAGGCCACATAGAATGGACAAGGTTTGGTTTTGCTCTTTGCTAAAATACGAGATTCAGACCCAAATGACTTCTTGTAACGCCCTTATCATTCCTGACAGAGGTGTGCTTGAAGCTGCTTCTAATGCTGGAAAATCTGGCAGTTCCCTAGGAAATCCTGACAGCGCTTAACGGGTAAGCACACCTCACCCCACCCCACGCCACGCCACGCCATGCGCTGTCCTTTCTGCAGCCTCTGAGCATTTGGAGGAAAGTGAACCCTCTCTCTCACTGGCAGTCACTTGGCCACCCTGTAGTTCTCTCAGCCCCACATCACCCAGCATTGACGGGTTGGTTGATGGGGACACAATCAAGTAATGGTGGGTGGAGAGGAGATCCATGGAATTTGCATTTCACCCCTTAGTACATCTGGGAAAAATTTGTACGTGAACTGCTCTGCCGCCACACCCTACCCTGCGTTTATCATCGGGCTATGAAGAACCTGTTCTTGTGTTGGGCTTTTTATTACAGAAACGCAATTTCTTTTGTCAAGAAATACACCACTTAACCTGATTCTCCAAAAAAAGGGGCAAGGATCTCAATAATTAACAAAACGCCGTTCCTTTAAAGGTTGTCACCGCCTTTGTCATGCTGCAGCTGCATTCACAGTCGCTTTTCCACAGCCTGAGAATTCCGGCAGCTGCTTCTGGAATCGGCAGAGAGGCGGGACACAAGCTGGGTGGCTGACAAATGCAAAAGTTTGGTGAAAGGCTAAGCAGGGTCTTTGCAGAAACTGAGGGTTTATCCCGCCAATCAGAGTGCGGCAGCGGAAGCTAAGTCCACCTAATGAAAGCCATAGCTTCAGCTCCGTGTGTGTTTAGGACCTCAGCTGCCAAGGACTTCTGCTGAATTCCAGAGCCTAACCCCCATGACGGTCCTGATTAGATCAGGGTCTGTTCCTCGCACACGTGCAGGTCAAACTCTTGTTGGTATTGACTGAAATGTTGCAGATTAATATAATATGGGCATATAGCAGATAATCATTAGCTACAGGGGCTGCTGTGTCACATCTTGCATTGATTTTTTTCCACTCGATCTCCTCGGGCAGTCCCTCCATGAACGAAGAGGCCCGAGTTGAAAGGCGTGTTCAGCTGTCAGCTTTCAGCTTGGCTGGCTGCAGGCAGTGCTCTGACCCTCAATTATTCCCTCGTCTAGAAGACGTACGAAGCAGGTGGATCTGACCTTTGAAAACAATCCTCTTACACAGCTTGTGAAGATGGAATATGGACTCGAGCTGCTTGACCTGATTTCAACAGCACATGCTGATTGATTGAAATGAGAAGACTTTGCAGAAAATGCAGCAGTTTTGATGGAACTTTCACTAATTCACAGGCAGGAGCTTGCGGGAACTGGCTGCTTTTAGACCAGCTCACCTGACTCCTTGGAGTTAATCCATGCTGTAACTCCAACCCACAGCTTGGGGGTGAATTCTTCCTCCTAGTTGTGACAGCAGTAGGTACACCAGGGCTCCCAGATCCCTCTCAAGCCAGATGGTGAGCATCAGAGCCAGGACTGCCGCTGCCTCCATCTCTAAACTGGGACTTCAAGGAGCAATGCAGGCTACCCAAGATCTGCATCTATGGAAGCATCAATCCACTTATCACACAACACGACTGCGCTCTGACACAAGGCACTGCATTAGGTGCCAGCGATGGAGACTGAATGAACTTCCTCGAGAACTGCCCCTTGGATCTCTTCAACGACAGTTTTGGTAACGGCTTTCTTGGTATGGCTCCTGCCTGGTTGTTTTGACCCTTCTGGTGTACAGTCTCATCCTAAATTCTTGACTTGCACCTCGTGTGACCTTGCATACCGATACGTTAACAGTGACAATATTAATGATACTTTATAAGCAATGAGAGATTTACCAGATCCAGCTGCCAGCAGAATTCAGCACAATGTACTCCAGTCCAAGCAAATGGCAAGACTGGACCCAAATTATACCCCCCATCCATCTATAATGTGTGAGAAATCCTAAATTTCTCTGGATCCCTTCAAGGGAGCTGAACCCTGCAATGACTAAACTGCACTAAACCAGTGATTACTGCACGTGCCACTCCTGGGAGAGGGGAGAAAGGCTGGCTCTGAGAATGTGTTAAAAGCAAAAGAGATCACTTGCTTTAGAGCTGCCAAGATCTGAGCCTGAAATCAACCCCCTTTAAATGCTAAGGAAGATAAATAAAGCACTGTAATTATTTACACAATACTTCTTGTGTCGGGCTTGCCCTTGCCAGTTCCTCACCGAAAAGGGGGAGGAAATGAACATCTGCACCTCGGCTCGGATGCTTTGCAGCAGGATGAAGTCTGTGAAAAGGGGGCTGTCTCAGCTGAGCCACTGGCTGGAGGGCTCCGCAGCGAGCTTGTGATGCAGGCGTCTTCCAGACAGGCATCCCCAATTCGGTGGCGTGACTCTTCCTGATGTGTTTAATGAGCTGCCTGAGCTGTGCTTCCCCCCCACCCCTCCTCTTCTCTCCGAGAGGATATCAAGGCTGTGAGAGAGTAGAACATGAATAGTCACCTCACCAAATCAGCGAACGCTGAAAAGGTCAAAGCCGTTGCGGGAGGGTGTTGACTTTCACGAGCTGTCACGAACGGGAACTGCAGCGTTTGAACACCGGGCAGAGAATTCAACCCAAACTTGAAAGGGAAATTGGAAGCGCCTCTCTGCTCCAGGTGTGGAACTAGCAGCAAGCAAGAGCCTCACCAATCACACCTTCACAGCTCTTCAGTCCATCCCTTGAAAGCCCGGGGCCCAGATCCCCTGTTGTTGACGTGTTTCTGCACATCAGCAGACTTCCAGTAACTTCCTGGGGTGATCCTTGTTGGCCCCAGCCGAGGCACAGCCTGATAACCTGCCTCCAGACCCCAGTCCCTTTGGCCAGCTACTGACAGCACCAATTCAGGGAGTGCCATATGGAATTTACTTTTCGATGCCATTTAGTTTCCCCAGCACAGACATAGCTCTCAGAAACTCCTTCCTGTGGAGCTGGGAATGTCTGATCGCTATGACAGGTGGAAGGCGAGAGCGGGGACTCGAGTATTTTTAGCTAACACATCATTCCTGGCATTCCTCCGGAGCAGACCCAGGTGTCAACACCTGTGTTCACCCGCCCAGCTTCCCTGTTTAAACACAACCTGCCACTCCTCATCTGCTCCTGTCGTGGTAGTGAGTCACTTCACCACTTCATTATCCAGGAATAAATGGGAAAAAGAAACAGACTGGAAAAAATCTGAGTTTCCCCAGTAGCTGGAGATCAAAGGGTGGACGAGTTGAAATCCCCTGGCACGGTGTTAAATGGAAGCCACCAGGAAGCCACCACTGGCTTTGTTATTTCCTAAATAAAAGACTAGGTGACTGGCTTCTCTGTCTAAATAAAGCCACGTTTCCTGGATTTGCCCTTCTTGCTCTAACCTGTTTAATAACTTTGAAGATTTATTCAGTTCCAGTGTTTCATAACACTGCAGAGATGCATCAGTTTGAGACATCTCAGCCTCCTCAGTGCCCGCCCAGCCATGTTGCACCTCCAGCTTGGCTCAGTGATGCTCGTCCTCGAGTCCAGCAAATTAGGAACAAGCAACAACCCTGTGAATTCTGAGTCTTGGGTTAGATTCATCATGCTTCTAGCAGGACCCCTCCTTATGTCACCCAAGGTCGTTACTGTCTCTGGCCAGATGATAAAATCCTCTAAATCTGAGTGTAAAATGCTTTGCTTTCCCCTTCTTTGTTTTTTCCTTAACACTACTTTGTTCACCCGGGGAGAAAAATGCAGTTTTGCCCTTGCCTCCTTTTCTTAAAGGGATGCAGGTAAACAGAGTAGAGGATAAATACACAAATATTTGTTGAATTTTATCAGACAAGGGCATAAAAGATTTCTTCCTGTGGGTGGCACTACCTCCTTTGAGCCTTCAGCAGCAGGTATGGAAGGAGGGATGCCAACCTTGCTAAACCCTCCTCATCCCGGAGAAGTTCACGCTTGCAAATGCAGGAGCTGCTCGGGGTAAACTGGCTCCAAGTTAATTTTAAATAAACGGGCTGGGGCGCAGCTGTTACGGCCAGGCACTCAGACAGGCCCTTTATCTCGGAGGAGACCCCGTCATGGGTCGTTTCTTTGGAGCAACTCCTTTGGGCTCCTCTGCTGCAAGCTACAGCTCAGGTATGGTGGGACAGTGGGATTGGAGATCTCAGGTATGTGGTTAATATGGTCCTGGAGATCCCTAATCCCTGAGGTTTCCAGGTGGGCGCCCCCAGGTGCTGGCCATGCTGCTCCAGTCCCTGCTGCAGACCAAGGAGCACATTCTTGAGGAGGGCTGGCAGTGGGTGGGAGACCCCAGGCTTGCTTTCCAACGGAAGGTGCGTGTGCCTTTGGTAAGAACGCATGAATTTTGTCAAATGGCACCTTTGAACAGAGAAAACACTCTGCTGCAAGGCCACGTGGGCTCCTGGAGCAGGTCACTGCTCTGCGTGATCACTCCCACAGCCCTGTGCTGCTGTAATGCAGACCTTTCTGCTGCTGACAGAGCTCTCCAGTTGAAAAATAATGAATAAATTGTGTATCATAGTCTCTTCTGTGTGGTGTTAATGTGTGAGGAAATAGCAGGGCTTGCTCTTGATTTTATCACTTTCACTTACCTATGAAAGTGGTGGAAGATTTCGCAGGGGTGTTTTTCTCTAATTACTGTTTTTCAGCCTTAGTCAAACCCCGGTTTTAAATAAAACCTCTGTGCCGCCTATCCCCAAGCTGGTGTGATCACAAAACGCCTGTCCCAGGCTACCCTGCCTTCCTCTTTCTCCACGTGGGAGTTTTTTCGCAACAGCACGTGAGTGATGCTGAGGAAGCATCCCTCAGCACTAAAATTTTTACTCCATCCACAGCTCTTTGGCTCAGCTGTGGCTTGAATTTCAAACAGCCCAATGACTGCGCTGTTTGCTCTGCTGAGATGGTTTTATTAGTGCTGCAGGATAAGGGGTAGGATCTTCACAAGAGATTTTGCTATCGATTCCGTTGGAGCAGAGTTGATGGAGGGAAAAATGGCTTCTGAAATCCCCCATCTGCTATTTGGGCTCTTGAGGTGCATCATGCACAGGCAGTGAGCTCAGATTACTAAAGCTTTTGCTTTCTGCCCTTTACCAAACGTAAGTAACATACATCAAAATGGGTGATGGCATGAAGACACTTGCAAGGAGTCTTCGACCTCAGTGTTTAGGCATAATTTATTTTGGAAAAAAAACCCAAACCTACTAATATTCTTCTGACTCCTAAAGAAAACCCCAAATAACCCCAAACCAAAAAATTGCCCATCAAACCCCAAGGAAAACAACAGCATTAGCCACCAACAGGGCTTAGAAGTAGAATTTCTTATCAAAAAACCAGCCAGCCCTCTAGTGGCTGGTTTGGCTAATTGGCAAAAATACCTTCATGGAATGTTCTCGGTCAGAAGGGCCCTTTGAAGGGTCCATCAGTGGAGGAGCGATGGGTTTCCCTGTAGAGCTGGACTGGAACATGCCACCAGGTCTTCAAGGAATTTTCAAAGCCCTGTTCAGTGAAGAGGAACATCAAAACCGTGTAACGGTGCCGTGATCTGGGTTAGCCAATGAGCATCGCTGCTTAGCAGGGACAATACCTGGGAGTAAGTGCTCTGTTGTGTTCAGAGAGGCTGTGGGAGCTCAGATGTCAGGTAGACCTTGTTCTCCCGGGGTGGGAGGAATGGCACCTTTGCCCCCCAGGAGTACAGGGCACATGCAGTGTCTTTGATGTGCTTTTATGTCTGTGCAGGATGCAGGAAAAAAAGGGGGTGAAAAAGCCATTTGATACACGTGCCCAGGCTTTGGAAAAACAAAATTGCTCTTTGGATTTATTCAAATAACCCAAAACACCTGAAATAAATGTAAGGTTCCCAAATTCACTTTGCATGATTAATGCTCTTTGAATATTTACATTCAACTTTGCAAGAAATTAGAATCTTTAGTTTCCTGTTAGATAGCTGTTGCTCGATAAAAGATTCTGAAATTGGATGTTACAGGTCATGGAATTGTATTTATATACCCATTTCATGCTTCAGAAAGTCGGCTTCTTAAAATGTAATACTTGATTAAGGAGGAATGCTGCCCATCAAAATAAATAAATAACGTGGCTGCCGCTCAGGCTGCTATCAGCGGGAGGACGTGGCGGCC